>NC_034200.2:34684012-34771512 GCF_002021735.2 Oncorhynchus kisutch
CTGGGACCAGGCTAACTTCAAAGTGTTCTAGAACAAAAATCTAAACAATGTGTCTGTGTCCCCATTATGGATCTAAAACCAGAAACTAAAATGGTGGCCTTAGTGTTCTAGAACATATCATAAACCAGAAACTAAAATGGTGGCCTTGGTGCTCTAGAACATATCATAAACCAGAAACTAAAATGGTGGCCTTAGTGTTCTAGAACACATCATAAACCAGCAACTAAAATGGTGGCCTTAGTGTTCTAGAACATATCATAAACCAGAAACTAAAATGGTGGCCTTAGTGTTCTAGAACATATCATAAACCAGAAACTAAAATGGTGGCCTTGGTGCTCTAGAACATATCATAAACCAGAAACTAAAATGGTGGCCTTAGTGTTCTAGAACATATCATAAACCAGAAACTAAAATGGTGGCCTTAGTGTTCTAGAACATATCATAAACCAGAAACTAAAATGGTGGCCTTAGTGTTCTAGAACACATCATAAACCAGCAACTAAAATGGTGGCCTTAGTGTTCTAGAACACATCATAAACCAGCAACTAAAATGGTGGCCTTAGTGTTCTAGAACATATCATAAACCAGAAACTAAAATGGTGGCCTTGGTGCTCTAGAACATATCATCTTAGGGAGGCGACTGTTTTAACAGTGTCATGAGTTCAAATTTAATTTGCGTTTTTTAGTCAAGAATGCTGTGGCTGGAGATTTTTGGTTTGTAACGATGTGAGGAGAAACCAATGCATTTATACACAGGACAGAGCAGTGGTGGGAACAGGAAGAGAAACAAAGCCCTCAAATTGGCCATTGAAAAATATTGAGACTTCTTTCTTCGAATACCTTTAAAATGGGGAAAAGGCTTTAAGGGCCATCCCCACCAAGGACGATAACTATAGCGATAAATTATACATACTGTAACTATAAACATTGACGAACATCCACACCAGCGGACAGTTTATTGTTCTGCAGTAGGGGAGAGTGGGGTAAGTTAGGCCAAAGGGGTCATTTGAGCCACCCTTGTCTCTAGATAAAAAACAAACATATTTTCATCAAGTCAAATGAATATATTTTGTTAGATGAAACTTGTATCAAAAACAAAGTAGATCATTTTAAGATTGTTCAATACATCGGTTGGGGTCTCTATACGTTTTAATATTAGGACCTAAACCTAGCATGAACGTGCATACTGTACTTATAGCTGTGTGGGCTAATATAGTTTAAATGTTTGCCTTGGGGTAAGTTGAGCCAATGGCCATGGGGTAAGTTGAGTCAATGGTCATGGGGTAAGTTGAGCCAATGGCCATGGGGTAAGTTGAGTCAATGGTCATGGGGTAAGTTGAGCCAATGGCCATGGGGTAAATTGAGCCAATGGCCATGGGGTAAGTTGAGCCAATGGCCATGGGGTAAGTTGAGTCAATGGCCATGGGGTAAATTGAGCCAATGGCCATGGGGTAAGTTGAGCCAATGGCCATGGGGTAAGTTGAGCCAATGGCCATGGGGTAAGTTGAGCCAATGGCCATGGGGTAAATTGAGCCAATGGCCATGGGATAAGTTGAGCCAATGGCCATGGGGTAAGTTGAGCCAATGGCCATGGGGTAAATTGACCCAATGGCCATGGGGTAAGTTGAGCCAATGGCCATGGGGTAAGTTGAGCCAATGGCCATGGGGTAGTTTTTTCTTCCCAGGCATAATGTAAGGCCTTATTGCTGGGATGTGAGGTAACAACAGGGCCTGGCCTATGCTAAGTGTTTACAAAGACAGTTAAAGTCATGTCTGTAGCTATAACACCATAGTTAAAGTCATGTCTGTAGCTATAACACCATAGTTAGTCATGTCTGTAGCTATAACACCATAGTTAGTCATGTCTGTAGCTATAACACCATAGTTAAAGTCATGTCTGTAGCTATAACACGATAGTTAGTCATGTCTGTAGCTATAACACCATAGTTAGTCATGTCTGTAGCTATAACACCATAGTTAAAGTCATGTCTGTAGCTATAACACCATAGTTAGTCATGTATGTAGCTATAACACCATAGTTAGTCATGTCTGTAGCTATAACACCATAGTTAAAGTCATGTCTGTAGCTATAACACCATAGTTAGTCATGTCTGTAGCTATAACACCATAGTTAGTCATGTCTGTAGCTATAACACCATAGTTAGTCATGTCTGTAGCTATAACACCATAGTTAAAGTCATGTCTGTAGCTATAACACCATAGTTAGTCATGTCTGTAGCTATAACACCATAGTTAGTCATGTATGTAGCTATAACACCATAGTTAGTCATGTCTGTAGCTATAACACCATAGTTAGTCATGTCTGTAGCTATAACACCATAGTTAAAGTCATGTCTGTAGCTATAACACCATAGTTAGTCATGTCTGTAGCTATAACACCATAGTTAGTCATGTCTGTAGCTATTCATAGGTTGCACCTTTGTCACTTGTCGTGTCATGCCATTGTTATGAACATTCTCAATCCACCCTCTACCGGTGGCCCTAAAGTGGTGAAAAACCCAGTCCTTCTAGCTAATGTTATACTCATCTAAAGTCAATCTGGCGACATCGTGATGATGTCCTACTAATTATTTGCCTCATTTTGAAATGACATTGTATTGCAAAGCCACAATAATGCACTTCTGATGAAATCTTCATCAGCGCTCATTGACAATGCATTGATTCAGTCGGCATCAGTCCAAAACAATATTATGAAAAAACATGAAACCCATGAATACACCACAGTTAAAGTTATTATGTAGCTATGCACCACAGTTAAAGTTATTATGTAGCTATGCACCACAGTTAAAGTTATTATGTAGCTATGCACCACAGTTAAAGTTATTATGTAGCTATGCACCACAGTTAAAGTTATTATGTAGCTATGCACCACAGTTAAAGTTATTATGTAGCTATGCACCACAGTTAAAGTTATTATGTAGCTATGCACCACAGTTAAAGTTATTATGTAGCTATGCACCACAGTTAAAGTTATTATGTAGCTATGCACCACAGTTAAAGTTATTATGTAGCTATGCACCACAGTTAAAGTTATTATGTAGCTATGCACCACAGTTAAAGTTATTATGTAGCTATGCACCACAGTTAAAGTTATTATGTAGCTATGCACCACAGTTAAAGTTATTATGTAGCTATGCACCACAGTTAAAGTTATTATGTAGCTATGCACCACAGTTAAAGTTATTATGTAGCTATGCACCACAGTTAAAGTTATTATGTAGCTATGCACCACAGTTAAAGTTATTATGTAGCTATGCACCACAGTTAAAGTTATTATGTAGCTATGCACCACAGTTAAGTTATTATGTAGCTATGCACCACAGTTAAAGTTATTATGTAGCTATGCACCACAGTTAAAGTTATTATGTAGCTATGCACCACAGTTAAAGTTATTATGTAGCTATGCACCACAGTTAAAGTTATTATGTAGCTATGCACCACAGTTAAAGTTATTATGTAGCTATGCACCACAGTTAAAGTTATTATGTAGCTATGCACCACAGTTAAAGTTATTATGTAGCTATGCACCACAGTTAAAGTTATTATGTAGCTATGCACCACAGTTAAAGTTATTATGTAGCTATGCACCACAGTTAAAGTTATTATGTAGCTATGCACCACAGTTAAAGTTATTATATAGCTATGCACCACAGTTAAAGTTTCTAATTAGCTATGCACCACAGTTAAAGTTTCTAATTAGCTATGCACCATAGGTAAAGTTTCTAATTAGCTATGCACCATAGTTAAAGTTTCTAATTAGCTATGCACCA
Source organism: Oncorhynchus kisutch (assembly GCF_002021735.2). Classification (NCBI taxonomy): domain Eukaryota; kingdom Metazoa; phylum Chordata; class Actinopteri; order Salmoniformes; family Salmonidae; genus Oncorhynchus; species Oncorhynchus kisutch. Next base: position 34,687,804 of record NC_034200.2, read on the forward strand.
TAGGTAAAGTTTCTAATTAGCTATGCACCATAGTTAAAGTTTCTAATGAGCTATGCACCACAGTTAAAGTTTCTAATTAGCTATGCACCATAGTCAAAGTTTCTAATTAGCTATGCACCATAGTTAAAGTTTCTAATTAGCTATGCACCATAGTTAAAGTTATTATGTAGCTATGCACCATAGTTAAAGTTTCTAATTAGCTATGCACCATAGTTAAAGTTTCTAATTAGCTATGCACCATAGTTAAAATTTCTAATTATCTATGCACCATAGTTAAAGTTTCTAATTAGCTATGCACCACAGTGTGGCAAATTGTTTGGGGGAAGTCCGACCAAGACTCAAACCAAGATCCAGCAAATGTCAAGCCAACACCTTAAGCGTTATGCCAAGACATCTGAACCGCTTGAGGAGGTCCCTGTGTGTTAGTTTAAGGCCGTTACAATGGGAACAGCCATGTACTGTACATAGCTTCATACAGCGGCCTCATCCTGGATGCTGATTGGTTAAAACGGCATTCCGTCTCGGTCCTAACAACATCCGGACCATTACATCCTCCAATCACCTGCTTCTCGGTCATTATCACTTGATCACACCACAGAATAGATAGACATGTGTGTACAGTTTAGTATCTTAGAGGTAACAGAGCGTCTCAGTCAACACCCTGCTCTCTCTCTCTCCACTAACTCCTAAGACAGTTTGTTTTGATTGACATTTCCCCTTCCCTTTCCTTCCTAAGATGTCTCTGTTTGTATCACCCCATTGAAGATACTGGAGTATTCTGTCAACAGTCACCTGTGAACATTAAGATTGCGTGCCTTGGTCTTATACCCTCTGCTGTCACAGCCCCAGGCCTGATCAGGTGTTCAAAGACTACTTTCATTTCAGTGAAAAGGCCTGGCACCACAACGTCTCCATCTACCTTTGTACTGTGATTTGTATTGTTTGTTTATATTGGGGGGCAATTGGTGTCAACGATGATGTGTGTAGCCTGGGGAATAGGGGATAAGTCACATGTTGTGTGTGGATTGTTGGGGGTCACAGGTTGTGTGTGGATTGTTGGGGGTCACAGGTTGTGTGTGGATTGTTTTAGGTCACAGGTTGTGTGTGGATTGTTGTAGGTCACAAGTTGTGTGTGGATTGTTGTGGGTCACAGGTTGTGTGTGGATTGTTGGGGGTCACAGGTTGTGTGTGGATTGTTGGGGGTCACAGGTTGTGTGTGGATTGTTGGGGGTCACAGGTTGTGTGTGGATTGTTTTAGGTCACAGGTTGTGTGTGGATTGTTGTGGGTCACAGGTTGTGTGTTGATTGTTGTAGGTCACAGGTTGTGTGTGGATTGTTGTGGGTCACAGGTTGTGTGTTGTGTGTGGATTGTTGTGGGTCACAGGTTGTGTGTGGATTGTTGGGGGTCACAGGTTGTGTGTGGATTGTTGTGGGTCACAGGTTGTGTGTGGATTGTTGTGGGTCACAGGTTGTGTGTGGATTGTTGTGGGTCACACGTTGTGTGTTGTGTGTGGATTGTTGTAGGTCACAAGTTGTGTGTGGATTGTTGTGGGTCACAGGTTGTGTGTGGATTGTTGGGGGTCACAGGTTGTGTGTGGATTGTTGTGGGTCACACGTTGTGTGTTGTGTGTGGATTGTTGTAGGTCACAAGTTGTGTGTGGATTGTTGTGGGTCACAGGTTGTGTGTGGATTGTTGGGGGTCACAGGTTGTGTGTGGATTGTTGGGGGTCACAGGTTGTGTGTTGATTGTTGTAGGTCACAGGTTGTGTGTGGATTGTTGTGGGTCACAGGTTGTGTGTTGTGTGTGGATTGTTGTGGGTCACAGGTTGTGTGTGGATTGTTGTGGGTCACAGGTTGTGTGTGGATTGTTGTGGGTCACAGGTTGTGTGTGGATTGTTGTGGGTCACAGGTTGTGTGTGGATTGTTGTGGGTCACAGGTTGTGTGTGGATTGTTGTGGGTCACAGGTTGTGTGTGGATTGTTGTGGGTCACAGGTTGTGTGTGGATTGTTGTGGGTCACAGGTTGTGTGTTGTGTGTGGATTGTTGTGGGTCACAGGTTGTGTGTGGATTGTTGTGGGTCACAGGTTGTGTGTGGATTGTTGTGGGTCACAGGTTGTGTGTTGTGTGTGGATTGTTGTGGGTCACAGGTTGTGTGTGGATTGTTGTGGGTCACAGGTTGTGTGTGGATTGTTGTGGGTCACAGGTTGTGTGTGGATTGTTGTGGGTCACAGGTTGTGTGTGGATTGTTGTAGGTCACAGGTTGTGTGTGGATTGTTGTGGGTCACAGGTTGTGTGTGGATTGTTGTGGGTCACAGGTTGTGTGTTGTGTGTGGATTGTTGTGGGTCACAGGTTGTGTGTGGATTGTTGTGGGTCACAGGTTGTGTGTGGATTGTTGTGGGTCACAGGTTGTGTGTTGTGTGTGGATTGTTGTGGGTCACAGGTTGTGTGTGGATTGTTGTGGGTCACAGGTTGTGTGTGGATTGTTGTGGGTCACAGGTTGTGTGTGGATTGTTGTGGGTCACAGGTTGTGTGTGGATTGTTGTGGGTCACAGGTTGTGTGTGGATTGTTGTGGGTCACAGGTTGTGTGTGGATTGTTGTGGGTCACAGGTTGTGTGTGGATTGTTGTAGGTCACAGGTTGTGTGTGGATTGTTGTGGGTCACAGGTTGTGTGTGGATTGTTGTGGGTCACAGGTTGTGTGTTGTGTGTGGATTGTTGTGGGTCACAGGTTGTGTGTGGATTGTTGTGGGTCACAGGTTGTGTGTGGATTGTTGTGGGTCACAGGTTGTGTGTTGTGTGTGGATTGTTGTGGGTCACAGGTTGTGTGTGGATTGTTGTGGGTCACAGGTTGTGTGTGGATTGTTGTGGGTCACAGGTTGTGTGTGGATTGTTGTGGGTCACAGGTTGTGTGTGGATTGTTGTGGGTCACAGGTTGTGTGTGGATTGTTGTGGGTCACAGGTTGTGTGTGGATTGTTGTGGGTCACAGGTTGTGTGTGGATTGTTGTGGGTCACAGGTTGTGTGTTGTGTGTGTAACAAGAACTGTGTGTCAATACGTTCCATTAACACAGTATATTTTTTATTAAATGTATTTCACCTTTATTTAACGAGGTAAGTCAGTTAAGAACATATTCTTATTTACAATGACGGCCCACCAAAAGGCAAAAGGCCTCCTTTCGGGACGGGGGCTGGGATTAAGCAACACATGACAACACAGCATGGTAGCGATACAACATGGTAGCGATACAGCATGGTAGAGATACAACATGGTAGCGATACAGCATGGTAGCGATACAGCATGGTAGCGATACAGCATGGTAGCGATACAGCATGGTAGAGATACAACATGGTAGCGATACAACATGGTAGAGATACAACATGGTAGCGATACAGCATGGTAGCGATACAGCATGGTAGCGATACAGCATGGTAGAGATACAACATGGTAGAGATACAACATGGTAGAGATACAACATGGTAGCGATACAGCATGGTAGCGATACAGCATGGTAGAGATACAGCATGGTAGCGATACAGCATGGTAGCGATACAGCATGGTAGAGATACAACATGGTAGCGATACAACATGGTAGCGATACAGCATGGTAGAGATACAACATGGTAGCGATACAGCATGGTAGCGATACAGCATGGTAGCGATACAACATGGTAGAGATACAACATGGTAGCGATACAACATGGTAGCGATACAGCATGGTAGCGATACAACATGGTAGCGATACAGCATGGTAGCGATACAACATGGTAGCGATACAGCATGGTAGCGATACAACATGGTAGCGATACAGCATGGTAGCGATACAGCATGGTAGAGATACAACATGGTAGAGATACAACATGGTAGCGATACAACATGGTAGCGATACAGCATGGTAGAGATACAACATGGTAGCGATACAGCATGGTAGCGATACAGCATGGTAGCGATACAACATGGTAGCGATACAGCATGGTAGAGATACAACATGGTAGCGATACAACATGGTAGCGATACAGCATGGTAGCGATACAGCATGGTAGCGATACAACATGGTAGCGATACAGCATGGTAGAGATACAACATGGTAGCGATACAACATGGTAGCGATACAATATGGTAGCGATACAGCATGGGAGCAGCACAACATGGTACAAACATTAAGAAGGTAGAGACAACAACATGGTAGCGATACAACATGGTAGAGATACAACATGGTAGCGATACAACATGGTAGAGATACAACATGGTAGCGATACAACATGGTAGCGATACAACATGGTAGAGATACAACATGGTAGCGATACAACATGGTAGAGATACAACATGGTAGCGATACAACATGGTACCGATACAGCATGGTAGCGATACAGCATGGTAGCGATACAACATGGTAGCGATACAACATGGTAGCGATACAGCATGGTAGAGATACAACATGGTAGCGATACAACATGGTAGCGATACAATATGGTAGCGATACAGCATGGTAGCGATACAACATGGGAGCAGCACAACATGGTACAAACATTAAGAAGGTAGAGACAACAACATGGTAGCGATACAACATGGTAGAGATACAACATGGTAGCGATACAACATGGTAGAGATACAACATGGTAGCGATACAACATGGTAGCGATACAACATGGTAGAGATACAACATGGTAGCGATACAACATGGTAGAGATACAACATGGTAGCGATACAACATGGTACCGATACAGCATGGTAGCGATACAGCATGGTAGCGATACAACATGGTAGCGATACAACATGGTAGCGATACAGCATGGTAGAGATACAACATGGTAGCGATACAACATGGTAGCGATACAATATGGTAGCGATACAGCATGGTAGCGATACAACATGGGAGCAGCACAACATGGTACAAACATTAAGAAGGTAGAGACAACAACATGGTAGCGATACAACATGGTAGAGATACAACATGGTAGCGATACAACATGGTAGAGATACAACATGGTAGCGATACAACATGGTAGCGATACAACATGGTAGAGATACAACATGGTAGCGATACAACATGGTAGAGATACAACATGGTAGCGATACAACATGGTACCGATACAGCATGGTAGCGATACAGCATGGTAGCGATACAACATGGTAGCGATACAACATGGTAGCGATACAGCATGGTAGAGATACAACATGGTAGCGATACAACATGGTAGCGATACAATATGGTAGCGATACAGCATGGTAGCGATACAACATGGGAGCAGCACAACATGGTACAAACATTAAGAAGGTAGAGACAACAATACATCACGTGAAGCAGCCACAACTGTCAGTAAGAGTGTTCATGATTGAGTATTTGAATGAAGAGATGGAGATAAAACTGTCCAGTTTATCTACTTTTATTTACAGTAGTATGCACATGTATGTAAGTGATCTTTATGAATGTATGCACAGTATGTTCTGTATGCATGGAGAGTGTGTGTGTGTGCACGTCTATTATAGTGCTTATTGCATGTGTGTAGGGCGTCATTCACAGCGGGACTGTTCAGTCAGTGGTGTTTCTCTGTTTACTGCATAGCTGACATTGTTTGGGTCTGTGGCTGCGTGTGGCTGTCACTGTGGTCCCCCAAGAGGCCAGAGACTCTAGCACCTACCCACTGAGGGGTCTGGAGAGAGAGGGGGTTTAGAGTCTAGCACCTACCCACTGAGGGGTCTGGTGAGAGAGGGGGGTTTAGAGTCTAGCACCTACCCACTGAGGGGTCTGGAGAGAGAGGGGGTTTAGAGTCTAGCACCTACCCACTGAGGGGTCTGGAGAGAGAGGGGGTTTAGAGTCTAGCACCTACCCACTGAGGGGTCTGGAGAGAGAGGGGGTTTAGAGTCTAGCACCTACCCACTGAGGGGTCTGGAGAGAGAGGGGGTTTAGAGTCTAGCACCTACCCACTGAGGGGTCTGGAGAGAGAGGGGGTTTAGGGTTATAAAGGGGAAGGAGGGAGGAAGCTTTGGAAGAGGGCAGTGACTAAAAGAAGTGTGATATGGGTGGTCAGGATAGACCAAAAGAAGAGTGAGATGGATAAATATGGGTGGTCAGGATAGATTAAAAGAAGACTGAGGTGGATAGATATGGGTGGTCAGGACAGATTAAAAGTAGACAAGATGGCTGGAGGACAAGAGGGGAGAATGTAGAATAAGTAAAGAGAGTTGAAGGAGAGAATTATCAGGAGAGAAATATATTGAGGAAGAGAAACAGAGAAAGCAGGGAGGCCGAGAGAGTAGGAGAGACATTTTTATATGTAGGAGTGTATTGGGTTCCCTGGCTATTGGTCTCAACCGTCTAGGAGTTATTTTGAGATCTGTATTTGGACTGAAGGTCTATAATCAGGGGCGGACTGGCCATTTGGCATTTCGGGAAATTACCAGATGGGCTGGTCCATTATCTGGCTAATAATGGGGGCCTCAGGGAAAATAATGGGCCGGTGTGTTAGAAATGCCAAGGCTGATATAATCAAGGGAACATCAGGCCTTCCACTGTTATACGCAAGTCAGTAGGGTTAATTCTGATGTACGGATGAAGCAGGTGAGTGAGTGAGTGAGTGAGTGAGTGAGTGAGTGAGTGAGTGAGTGAGTGAGTGAGTGAGTGAGTGAGTGAGTGAGTGAGTGAGTGAGTGAGTGAGTAAGTGAGTGAGTGGTCAATGTTAATGCCACAAGTTCATGATCAGCTGTCCACTCGAAAATCCAGGGCGAGTCCTCATTTGGAAATATCAGAAGTAAACCACAAGTCCACCAGTTCCAGAAATGTAGGCCCTAGTGCATTCAGTATGAATTAGAAGGATACAGAAGGTTGTGTAAACATAAGGTTACTTAATAACCACTTTTATAAATATCAGTTACAGTGTCTAATTTACTTATTTTTTCAAAATGGTAAAAAGAAAATCAGAGTGAAAATAACAGTGTTTTACATGCTCCGTGTGCAGAACCGTTTGATAAATACAGAACAGAGATTAGAACACACAGAACAGAGATTAGAACACACAGAACAGAGATTAGAACACACAGAACAGAGATATTAGAACACACAGAACAGAGATATTAGAACACACAGAACAGAGATTAGAACACACAGAACAGATATTAGAACACACAGAACAGAGATTAGAACACACAGAACAGACATTAGAACACACAGAACAGAGACATTAGAACATACAGGACATACATTAGAACACGCAAAACAGACATTAGAACATGCAGAACAGACATTAGAACATGCAGAACAGAGACATTAGAACATACAGAACAGAGACATTAGAACACAGAACAGAGACATTAGAACATGCAGAACAGAGACATTAGAACATGCAGAACAGAGACATTAGAACATACAGAACAGACATTAGAACAAACAGAACAGAGATTAGAACACACAACAGAGACATTAGAACACAGAACAGAAATTAGAACACACAGAACAGAGATTAGAACACAGAACAGGGACATTAGAACATACAGAACAGAGACACTAGAACTCACGAAACAGAGGCATTAGAACACACAGAAACGAGACATTAGAACACAGAACAGAGACATTAGAACACACTAACACACTTATAACTATATCTATTGTTTTTATTTTTGTTGTTGTTGTGTGATTTGGATTAATCCCCTCTACCACACGGAACCCCACTAATCTACTGACGGAACGTAAGGGGTGGCTAACAACAGACCTCCATCCTATGCTAGCTGGCTACCGATGCCCTGGCTAGCTGTCTAAATCACCAACCAACCTCTCCACTCACCGGACCCTTTTGATCACTCGACTAAGCATGCCTATCCTTAATGTCAATATGTCTTGTCCATTTCTGTTCTGGTTAGTGTTTATTGGCTTATTTCACTGTAGAGCCTCTAGTCCTGCTCACTATACCTTATCCAACCTATTAGTTCCACCACCCACACATGCAATGACATCTCCTGGTTTCAACGATGTTTCTAGAGACAATATCTCTCTCTTCATCACTCAATACCTAGGTTTACCTCCACTGTATTCACATCCTACCATACATTTGTCTGTACATTATACCTTGATGCTATTTTATCGCCCCCAGAAACCTCCTTTTACTCTATGTTCCAGACGTTCTAGACGACCAATTCTCATAGCTTTTAGCCGTACCCTTATTCTACTCCTCCTATGTTCCTCTGGCGATGTAGAGGTGAATCCAGGCCCTGCAGTGCCTAGCTCCACTCCTATTCCCCAGGCGCTCTCTTTTGACGACTTCTGTAACCGTAATAGCCTTGGTTTCATGCATGTTAACATTAGAAGCCTCCTCCCTAAGTTTGTTCTATTCACTGCTTTAGCACACTCTGCCAACCCGGATGTTCTAGCTGTGTCTGAATCCTGGCTTAGGAAGACCACCAAAAACTCAGACATTTTAATTCCAAACTACAACATTTTCAGACAAGATAGAACTGCCAAAGGGGGCGGTGTTGCAATCTACTGCAAAGATAGCCTGCAGAGTTCTGTCCTACTATCCAGGTCTGTACCCAAACAATTTGAACTTCTACTTTTAAAAATCCACCTCTCTAAAAACAAGTCTCTCACCGTTGCCGCCTGCTATAGACCACCCTCTGCCCCCAGCTGTGCTCTGGACACCATATGTGAACTGATTGCCCCCCATCTATCTTCAGAGTTCGTGCTGCTAGGCGACCTAAACTGGAACATGCTTAACACCCCAGCCATCCTACAATCTAAACTTGATGCCCTCAATCTCACACAAATAATCAATGAACCTACCAGGTACCTCCCCAAAACCTTAAACACGGGCACCCTCATAGATATCATCCTAACCAACTTCCCCTCTAAATACACCTCTGCTGTCTTCAACCAAGATCTCAGCGATCACTGCCTCATTGCCTGCATCCGTAATGGGTCAGCGGTCAAACGACCTCCACTCATCACTGTAAAACGCTCCCTGAAACACTTCTGCGAGCAGGCCTTTCTAATCGACCTGGCCGGGGTATCCTGGAAGGATATTGATCTCATCCCGTCAGTAGAGGATGCCTGGATATTTTTTTTAAATGCCTTCCTAACCATCTTAAATAAACATGCCCCACTCAAGAAATTTAGAACCAGGAACAGATATAGCCCTTGGTTCTCCCCAGACCTGACTGCCCTTAACAACACAAAAACATCCTATGGCGTTCTGCATTAGCATCGAACAGCCCCCGTGATATGCAGCTGTTCAGGGAAGCTAGAAATCATTATACACAGGCAGTTAGAAAAGCTAAGGCTAGCTTTTTCAAGCAGAAATTTGCTTCCTGCAACACTAACTCAAAAAAGTTCTGGGACACTGTAAAGTCCATGGAGAATAAGAACACCTCCTCCCAGCTGCCCACTGCACTGAAGATAGGAAACACTGTCACCACTGATAAATCCACCATAATTGAGAATTTCAATAAGCATTTTTCTACGGCTGGCCATGCTTTCCACCTGGCAACTCCTACCCCGGACAACAGCACTGCACCCCCAACAGCAACTCGCCCAAGCCTTCCCCATTTCTCCTTCTCCCAAATCCATTCAGCTGATGTTCTGAAAGAGCTGCAAAATCTGGACCCCTACAAATCAGCCGGGCTAGACAATCTGGACCCTTTCTTTCTAAAATTATCTGCCGAAATTGTTGCCACCCCTATTACTAGCCTGTTCAACCTCTCTTTCGTGTCGTCTGAGATTCCCAAAGATTGGAAAGCAGCTGCGGTCATCCCCCTCTTCAAAGGGGGGGACACTCTTGACCCAAACTGCTACAGACCTATATCTATCCTACCGTGCCTTTCTAAGGTCTTCGAAAGCCAAGTCAACAAACAGATTACCGACCATTTCGAATCTCACCATACCTTCTCTGCTATGCAATCTGGTTTCAGAGCTGGTCATGGGTGCACCTCAGCCACGCTCAAGGTCCTAAACGATATCTTAACCGCCATCGATAAGAAACATTACTGTGCAGCCGTATTCATTGATCTGGCCAAGGCTTTCGACTCTGTCAATCACCATATCCTCATCGGCAGACTCGACAGCCTTGGTTTCTCAAATGATTGCCTCGCCTGGTTCACCAACTACTTCTCTGATAGAGTTCAGTGTGTCAAATCGGAGGGTCTGCTGTCCGGACCTCTGGCAGTCTCTATGGGGGTGCCACAGGGTTCAATTCTTGGACCGACTCTCTTCTCTGTATACATCAATGAGGTCGCTCTTGCTGCTGGTGAGTCCCTGATCCACCTCTACGCAGACGACACCATTCTGTATACTTCCGGCCCTTCTTTGGACACTGTGTTAACAACCCTCCAGGCAAGCTTCAATGCCATACAACTCTCCTTCCGTGGCCTCCAATTGCTCTTAAATACAAGTAAAACTAAATGCATGCTCTTCAACCGATCGCTACCTGCACCTACCCGCCTGTCCAACATCACTACTCTGGACGGCTCTGACTTAGAATACGTGGACAACTACAAATACTTAGGTGTCTGGTTAGACTGTAAACTCTCCTTCCAGACCCATATCAAACATCTCCAATCCAAAGTTAAATCTAGAATTGGCTTCCTATTTCGCAACAAAGCATCCTTCACTCATGCTGCCAAACATACCCTTGTAAAACTGACCATCCTACCAATCCTCGACTTTGGCGATGTCATTTACAAAATAGCCTCCAATACCCTACTCAACAAATTGGATGCAGTCTATCACAGTGCAATCCGTTTTATCACCAAAGCCCCATATACTACCCACCATTGCGACCTGTACGCTCTCGTTGGCTGGCCCTCGCTTCATACTCGTCGCCAAACCCACTGGCTCCATGTCATCTACAAGACCCTGCTAGGTAAAGTCCCCCCTTATCTCAGCTCGCTGGTCACCATAGCATCTCCCACCTGTAGCACACGCTCCAGCAGGTATATCTCTCTAGTCACCCCCAAAACAAATTCTTTCTTTGGCCGCCTCTCCTTCCAGTTCTCTGCTGCCAATGACTGGAACGAACTACAAAAATCTCTGAAACTGGAAACACTTATCTCCCTCACTAGCTTTAAGCACCAACTGTCAGAGCAGCTCACAGATTACTGCACCTGTACATAGCCCACCTATAATTTAGCCCAAACAACTACCTCTTTCCCAACTGTATTTAATTTTTATTTATTTATTTATTTTGCTCCTTTGCACCCCATTATTTTTTTATTTCTACTTTGCACATTCTTCCATTGCAAAACTACCATTCCAGTATTTTACTTGCTATATTGTATTTACTTTGCCATCATGGCCTTTTTTGCCTTTACCTCCCTTCTCACCTCATTTGCTCACATTGTATATAGACTTGTTTATACTGCATTATTGACTGTATGTTTGTTTTTACTCCATGTGTAACTCTGTGTTGTTTTATCTGTCGAACTGCTTTGCTTTATCTTGGCCAGGTCGCAATTGTAAATGAGAACTTGTTCTCAACTTGCCTACCTGGTTAAATAAAGGTAAAATAAAAAATAAAAAAATAAAAAACACAACAGAGACATTAGAACACACAACAGAGACATTAGAACACACAACAGAGACATTAGAACACACAACAGAGACATTAGAACACACAACAGAGACATTAACAACAATAATCTACACATGTTCTCACCCTCCTCCTCTGTCCTGTTTGCTCTCTCTTGCCAGGCAGTCAAGTTGCTTTCCATCACGAGAAAAGAGTCACAACGCCTGTAGAGGTTGGCCAGAGAGCAGAAACTGACTGGCACTCAGTCTACCAACAGACATATAATGTGCTAAAAAACAACGCTCACAACTGAAGCCTGACAATGACGGACAAACTAAATGGTAACAGCTTTAAAAATATATCATATCAAATGTATCAATGAAAATTGGCTACCTTTTTGATAGTTATATGAAACAAAATGTTTGTTAGATAATTCCTAAACACATTTATGCTCCATACACTATAGTGCTTATTATGTATCAATGCTATGATAACAAGTATAGAAACACTGTAATCCTTTTTTAGGAAATGGGCCCAAAGCCCCAGAGAATAGGGTGAAGGGGAAGCCTCCTCCGTACTCTGTGGAAACACCCTATGGCTTCAGCCTGGACCTGGACTTCCTCAAGTACGTTGACGACATCGAGAAGGGCCACACCATAAAGAGGGTCCCCATCCAGCGCCGGAGCAAGGGGCAGAGGCCCAGCACTCTCCCCAGGAACCTCAATCTCTCTGGGCATGGCTACCAGCCTAGCGCCTGGGGCTCCACTGGAGCTCTGGCCTCCAGGTCTCGCCTCCCCAACCCCCACCAAGGCTATGGCTCTTGGGCTTATGACGGCAGATCGCTAGCCTCCCCTGGAGGATACAAGTCTGTGGCAGAGATGGAAGCCAGTATCAGGGCCTTTGATGAGCAGCCCTTGGGGGAGCACATCAGGCCCAATCTCCTGCGGGCCTCCAGCCTGCCTCTCACCGTCCTGCTAAGGAAAGGTTCAGAGTCAACTGAGGACCCGGCCAGTCTCCGAAGCTCCAGAGACCATCTCAGAGGAAGGGACACTTCCACGGAAGACATCTTCTACTCCCTGGACCGTTCGTCCAACTGTCAGTCCAACCAGGATTTTTCTGGAACCATGCGCCGACTCAATGAAGCCCTGGAGCACATGGGCAAGCTGGAGGAGGAGGTCCGGGTCATCCCAGAGCTCAAGGCACAGATCTACATCCTGCAGGAGGAGAGGGAGATGCTCCGTCTTGGACTGAACCTCAAACCCGCATCCCAAACTTTCTCCAACAGGGCCAAAGATCACTCTTACGTGACCTCTGACCTCAAAAGACCCAGGAAAGATAGTAATCTCTTCCTCGCCAACAATGATGTCACCGATGACGACTCTAACCAGACACACGAATGGAGGACAAGCACAGACCTGGATGAGCTTCTCACAGTGACGTCTCTGCAGGCCAAAGTAGCCATGCTGGAGCAGAGGCTTCACGAGAGCAGCCTGGACCTCCAGAAGGCCACCGTGCTACTGAGAGAACAGCAGGAGGAGGGCCGGAGGAACGATGAGAGGATGTGCCAGCTGATCAGGAACACTGGGGACTGGGGGAGAGCAGAAAGAGTCCCTGTGGAGCAAGATGAAAAACAGACTGAGAATTCTTCTCGGTGGGTCTTAGCAGGTGTACATGGTACATCCATTAGAGAAAGCTTGAATGTAGAAGCTTTGTCGACAAATACAGTGACCATTAGAACAAATAGACAAAACCCAGGCACTCAGATTGAGGACCTAGAAGATGATCAAGTTTGGGTTTCAGCTAGCTCTTTCATGATGGATGCCCAAGCGAACAGTCTTGGAGCTGGTCAACACAGTTCAAAAACGGTGGTCCATTGCTCCGTCAGAGAACCAGGCCTAGCAGTACCCATGGAGCACATGCCCCAGGAGGAAGCCCCCCCAGGGAGCATGGATCAAGCTGTGGCAGCCCTCCACGTAAAGAGGATCCAGTGTCTCCTGGAACAGCAGTGGGAGTGTCTGTGTGGGGGGACAGCACCAGAAGGGGGCAAGGCCCTGGAGCACCCAGACCCCAAGGTCAATTCACTGCAGGAGGAGATGATGAGTCTGGTTCATACTCTTTCCGCCTACTACATCCATGGATCCAGTGACAGAGAGGTTTCTCAAGGAGGTATAGCCTATTTTCACAGGTCTTTCGGGTTGATTTCCAGAACACAGATTAAGCCTTTTTTCTGGACTAAAAAGTATACTCAATGAAGAATCTCCATTGAAAGTGCTTTCTAGTCCAGGAGAAGACTTGATCTAGGACTGGGAACCTGGAAAACAATTGACAGTCTACATTGACAATAAATATTTTCAATTAAATATAAAAAGAAAAGTTATTTGGAACAAGGAATCATTTTCTCAGGTTCCTTATAAAGCCAATTGAATTCCAATGTTTATTTTATAGAACAGAGCTCTTTTGTCTTTCATAAATGAGACATTTTCGAATTCATTTGAATTTCAAAGCACAGTCATAATGTAATACAATCGATTCCCAATGCTTTTGAAACCCCATTCACGTCACGTCAGCACATTTAACTCATAGCTATTTCTCCATCTAGCATGAAAGATTAGGTCCGATTTATGAGTCAATGACAGGAATTTACTGCACACAAAATCCCATTACCATGTCAGAGACTACTTACAGACAACTTTCCTTGCCTCTCTCACATTGAGACCCACAATTCACGATGCAGTGTAAATGAATTGTTATAGCTGGCCTGGCTTTATTCATGATAGATGTGTATTGATGACTGTAACTCTCATACTGTATGTATTTTATGAAGAATTTTGATTTGCCATATTGGAATGACTCTACAGTTCCTACAAGTACTTCCCTTCTCTACCTTTGTACTAGCACTTTGGTCATAGTTACAGGGAAATTATTTTGTTCTTGTGCTAAAGACAATTCAATGCTGCTGAGGACACAACTTACCAGACTCGTGTGTCTAATTAAAGCAAAGAAATTAACATAAATACAGTTTATATGTAGTTATCAAACTTCCCATCATTATTAGGCTACTAACCATGTATAATGGAGTATGTTTAAGGACTGTCTATTTCCATGTCATACTGTGTGGTTGGTTCCACCTGAAATGACAATAATTTGCAAAGCATTTACAATTCTGGATTTTTTATAAAGGGTGCGAGCTTCACCAACCCTTTAGTTGTTGTTGTTTGTTTAGCCGTTGTTGTATTCAAAGTGGGACCGCGTGATTTAACAACTCCTACGCCTTAAAAAAAAAGGTTTCGTCTCATCTAGGGTTGCAAAGGAAGGGTATATTACTAGAAACTTCTGAAGTTTACCAGAACTTTCAAGGTATTTTAGGAGTTTTATCTAGTGGCCTTTTTTGGGGGTACTTTAGATTATCACAGGTGTCTGTAATTATCTCTGTCCCTCTGTGTGGCCTTATCACATGTTAAATATTAATATAGACCATCAACTTAGTGAATACCATAGGGTGTTTAATATGAGACTTTCAGCATGAAATATCCTTTATACTGGTTTTATATTACTACGTCAATATGTCTTTGTTGTAAATGTTTTGGCGCCAAACTGGTGGTAGTTGTGTAAGAAGTCAATATTTGGAAGAGTCTCATAATTAATAGAAAATAATGCCATTGTTCATTAAATAGCTTTTTGGCTATTTTCTCTTGAATTATGTGGCCAGAGCAGTGGTTCCCAACCTTTTTTGGCTGCTGTACTACCAACTGAATTTTGCTCTGCCCGGAGTACCCCTGAAGTTCCCCCTCATTTTACCAGTAGACCTATGGTCACATGAGTCTTCTCATGTACCCCCTGTGGATAGACCAAGTACCCCCAGGGGTCCTAGTTCCCCTGGTTGGGAACCTCGGCACTAGAAACACATTGGCAATATGAATAATAGATATGAATACATTTGTTTAAAGTTATTCAAGTATAAATTACCAGAGTTCCTATAGGTTACCATAGCTTTTACCAGTAGCTTTGCAATCCTAATCTTGGCATTTTCTCTCCCAGTCCCAAAATCCATCATGAAGAGAAATGGGAGTGCTCGGATGTCAAAGAACCTCCACTTTGCTGGTGTGAACGGAGGGTAAGACACTAGACTCCTGACATTTATGTTGTTAACAAATAACTAACTTGAGCATCACCCTCTGAATGTATGACCAATTTATGGCTAACCCTGAAGATCTCACTGTGCAGCAACTCAATTTGGGTACAGTCTACGTTTAGCTATGAAAACCTCTTGTACAGAGCCTTCAGAAAGTATTCACACCCCTTGACCCTTTCACATTGTTTTGTGTTACAGCCTAAATTTAGATTAGAGATTATGTGTCACTGGCCAACACACAATACCCCATAATGTCAAAGTGGATTTATGAGATGAAATGTTTTAAGTCAATAAGTATTCAACCCCTTTGTTATGGTGAGCCTAAAGTTTAAGAGTAAAAATATGCTTCACATAATAAGTTGCATGGACTCACTCGGTGTGCAATAATAGTGTTTAACATGATTTTCGAATGATTAACTCATCTCTGTACCCTCAGCCGAGGAGTGAATTTCAAACACAGATTCAACCACAAAGACTAGGCAGGTTTTCCTATGCCTCACAAAGAAGGGCACCTATTGGTTCAATGGGTAAAACATTTAAAAAGCAGACGTTGAATATCCCTTTGAGCATGGTGAAGTTATTAATTACACTTTGGATGGTGTATCAATACACTCAGTCTCTACAAAGATACAGGCGTCCTTCCTAACTCAGTTGCTGGAGAGGAAGGAAATGGCTCAGGGATTTCACCATGAAGCCAATGGTGACTTTATAACAGTTGCAGAGTTTAATGGTTGTGATATGAGAAAACTGAGGATGGATGAACAACATTGTAGTTACTCCACAATACTAATCTCATTGACAGAGTGAAAAGAAGGAAGCTTGTACAGAATAAAAATATACCAAAACATGCATCCTGTTTGCAATAAAGCACTAAAATAAAACTGCAAAAATGTGACAAAGAAATTAACTTTATGTCCTGAATACACAGTGTTATGTTTGGGGCAAATCCAGCACAACACATCACTGAGTACCACTCTTCATATTTTCAAGCATGATGGTGGCTGCATCATGTTATGGGCATGCTTGTCATTGGCAAGGACTAGGAAGTTGTTTTAGGATAAAAAGAAACGGAATAGAGCTAAGCATGTGGAAAATCCTAGAGGAAAACCTGGTTCAGTCTGCTATCCAACAGACACTGGGAGACAAATTCACCTTTCAGCAGGACAATAACCTTAAACAGAAGGCCAAATATACACTGAGTGTACAAAACCGAGTATCGAGTTCCCCTCAGAACAGCCTCAATTCATTAGTAATGGACTCTACTAGATGTCGAAAGCATTCCACAGTGATGCTGGCCCACATTCACTCCAATGCTTCGCACAGTTGTGTCAAGCTGTCTGGATGTCCTATGGGTGGTGGACCATTCTTGATAAACACAGGAAACTGTTGGGTGTGAAAAACCAGGCAGTGTTGCAGTTCTTGACACACTCAAACCGACGTGCCTGACACCTACTATCACCTACTACCCAGTTCAAAGGCACTTAAATCTTTTGTCTTGCCCATTCACCCTCTGAATGGCACACATACACAATCCATGTCTCAATTGTCTCAAGGCTTAAAAATCCTTCTTTAACCTGTCTCTTCCCCTTCATCTACACTGATTGAAGTGGATTTAACAACTGACATCAATAAAGGATCATAGCTTTGGTCACCTGGTCAGTCTATGTCATGGAAAGAGCAGGTGTTCGTAATGTTTTCTCCACTCAGTGTACACTGGAGTTGCTTACCAAGATGACAGTGAATGTTCCTGAGTTGCCTAGTTATGTGCAAATATTGTACAATCCAGGTTTGGAAAGCTTAGAAATTTACCCAGAAAGACTCACAGCTGTAATCGCTGCCAAAGATTATTCTAACATGTATTGACTCAGGGGTGTGAATACTTATGTAAATGGGATATTTCTGTATTTCATTTGCACAAAGAAAATTACAAAATGTTTTCACTTTGTCATTATGGGTAAGAAAAAAATATATTTAAACCGTTTTGAATTCAGGTTGTAACCAAAAAATATGAAATAAGTCAAGGGGTATGAGTACTTTCTGAAGGCAATGTACATGGATAGATTGTCAGGATGGCTGTACACACTTAGAAAAAAGGTGCTATCTAGAACTTAAAAGGGTTCTTTGGCTGTCCCAATAGGAGAACCCTTTGAAGAACCCTTTTTGGTTCCACAGAGGGTTCAAAATGGAACCCAAAAACGGTTATCATATGGGTACAGCTGAAGAAACCTTCTGGAACCCTTTTTTCCTAATAGTATAATGGCAAAACACATTGGTTCCTACTGATATGCATTTAGCTTTGAAACAACACCAAATGAGGACTTGGATCGTAAGAGCCATGCAAAGGAGGACATGTCAGCCCTACAGCAACAACCAGAAGGACAACCTTACCCTGGGGAGATGGCAGAGAAACTTGCAGACCATGGGGGTTCCAACCATGGAGACCAGAAAGAGGGAGACCCAAGCCCAGGTCAAGAGATGATGGAAGGAACCGATCCGATGGACCAGACTACTCAAACTGCAGAACCAGAAAAACAGACAGATAGTGGTGGGGATGTGGAAGCTGCAGAACCAGAGGAACAGAACAAGACAGACACAACACCAGAGGAACCCATGGAAGCAGAACCAGATCCAAACACAGATCCCAAACAAGACAGGTGAGGGGAACTGAGTATATTGTATTTCGTTCATGAATTATACAATTTGATGATTTGCCAGTTGTTTTGGCATATTCATTTTTTAATTTTGAAAAGTGTCATGACGATCTTTATTGTAACGTATTGACGTTGGTGAAAGTATATGAATGGGACTCATGGGACTGATGATTCTATGTCCTCATAGGGAGGCTGTAGAAGGGGAGTTCATAGCAGCATGTCATTTCGTCAGCGATCACATGGATAACATGGATAACCCCAATGATGAAATGGTACGCATGGTACAGAAATACACTTAGACATAGGCCTATAGGAACAAACCTAATTACACAAGCCTTATTCAACATGAATGGCTGTCAACACAGATAAGGCAGGCACTACCAAAACACAGTGTGTTAATGATGAAATCATTTTTCATTTAATGAAGAGGAGCATAGTTATGCACCTCATTACTTTCATTAGCATCATTAAAATGTACAGGTAATTGCCAAAATAAAGGAAACACCAACATAAAGTGTCTGAATAGGGCCACCACGAGCCAGAACAGTTTCAATGAACCCTGACATAGATTCTACAAGTGTCTGGAACTCTACCGGAGGGATACGACACCAGTCTGTCATGAGGAAATACAGCATTTGGTGTTTTGTTGGTGGTTTTGTTGATTGTGTTCATCTGGGTTGAGATCTGGTGACTGAGACGGCCATGGCATATGGCTTACATCGTTTTCATGCTCTTCAAACCATTCAGTGACCACTCGTGCCCTGTGGATGGGGGTGTTGTCATCTGTCGTGGAAATGTTCTCTATTTACCAAATCATGAGAGCAAACCACAACACAAGTCAGAGTTAGTTATCAAAGTCCATCTTTAATTATATGAGCTCTATCACAACCCTGTGACTCTCAGATCAATTCAGTGTCCATCAATGAATTCTCTGAGAGCCCCCTCTACATTGCAACTGAGATCTTTTAATAGCAAAGATCCACCCCCCCTAGACGACATGACAAACCACAGGTCTTAGGAACTTACACAAAGAAAATACTTTACTTCAGAGAGGAGTATCCCCAGACAGACAGAGTTGGCTATAAATTATCCTTCAGTTTGGTCTCCTAAACAAAGCTCTTATTTCGTCCTTGGTACAAAATGGTACCAAGACATTACCCCCACCCTATGATATATATCAAATTGTCATTTAGATACAACCAATCCCGAACAAGCTCACGGAGAGGAGAGTGAGGCTATAGGTTAAGATAGGAGCAATAAAAGAGGGAGCATAGAATGATTCCAGACACTGCCATCCTCCTCTCCCCGATGGGAAAAGTAGGGAGTGACTGGCACACAGACACAGTGGAGCCAAGAGATATGTTTACACATGATGATACTTTGACCTCTCCCCTCTCTGCGGCCCAAGCAACTTAGTATTGACATAGAACAGATACTGCAACCCCGCCACAGTATTATACAAAAATAACATTCTGATGAGAAGTAACTTACAAACATATGATGAATATAAAACATCTTACCTATGTTACCACCTAATTCGGATTATTCCCCAACACATCCTATGGGGGCAAAGCCATGGTAACCAAAATAATGGTCTGCCCAGCATTTATATACATGACCCTAAGCATGAACGGATGTTAATTGCCTTATTAACTCAGGAAATACTCCTGTGGGGAAGCACCTGCTTTCAATATATTTTGTATCCCTCATTTACTCAAGTGTTTCCATTATTTTGGCAGTTACCTGTATATCTGCTGTTAGCGTCGTTAACATGTCTATGTGCTGTTAGCGTCGTTAACATGTCTATCTGCTGTTAGCGTCGTTAGCATGTCTCTCTGCTGTTAGCGTCGTTAGCATGTCTCTCTGCTGTTAGCGTCGTTAACATGCCTCTCTGCTGTTAGCGTCGTTAACATGCCTCTCTGCTGTTAGCGTCGTTATCATGTCTATGTGCTGTTAGCGTCGTTAACATGCCTCTCTGCTGTTAGCGTCGTTATCATGTCTATGTGCTGTTAGTGTCGTTAACATGCCTCTCTGCTGTTAGCGTCGTTATCATGTCTATGTGCTGTTAGCGTCGTTAACATGTCTATGTGCTGCTAGTGTCATTATCATGTCTATCTGCTGTTAGTGTCATTAACATGTATATCTGCTGTTAGTGTCGTTAACATGTCTATCTGCTGTTAGTGTCATTATCATGTCTATCTGCTGTTAGTGTCATTATCATGTCTATCTGCTGTTAGTGTCGTTATCATGTCTATGTGCTGTTAGTGTCGTTATCATGTCTATCTGCTGTTAGCGTCATTATCATGTCTATCTGCTGTTAGTGTCGTTATCATGTCTATGTGCTGTTAGTGTCGTTATCATGTCTATCTGCTGTTAGCGTCATTATCATGTCTATCTGCTGTTAGTGTCGTTATCATGTCTATCTGCTGTGCGCATTTTCTCCCTGAAATATCCAAGGGTTATGGAAATAAGTCTTCAGTTAAACTGATCTTAGATCAGAGTCTATGGCAGGGCTGTGGGCAACTCCAGTCCAGGTGAACCACAGTGTGTGCAGGCTTTTGTCCCAGCCCCAAACTAACTAACACTCCCTGGTTATCTTCCGTCTGTTCCCCAGAGGCGTGGCCTGGTGGTGCTGTTCCAGCATTGGTTCCGGGTGGCGGCTGAGGAGGACTCTCTGGCCAATACGGTGTCTGTGCACCTCAGAGAGGTGAGGACGGCCACGCCGTCGCTCCTCCCCTTCTTAGTTAACATGGCAGACGACAACGGCAACACAGTGCTGCACTACAGCGTGTCTCACACCAACTACCCCATTGTCAGCCTGCTACTGGACACAGGTAGGCACCACTGTGTATGTGTGCATGATTACACTATTATGAGAATGGTGAAGGTAGGACAGTATGTGTACATAAGAACTCACTGTATGGGATATCTACACGGTTCCACAGTCTATCTACACTACCGTTCAAAAGTTTGGGGTCACTTAGAAATGTCCTTGTTTTTGAAAGAAAAGCAAATTTTTTGTCTGTTTAAAATAACATCAAATTGATCAGAAATACAGTTTAGTCATTGTTAATGTTGTAAATTACTATTGTAGCTGGAAACGGCAGATTTATTATTGAATATCTACATAGGCGTACAGAGGCCCATTATCAGCAACCATCACTCCTGTGTTCCAATGGCACGTTGTGTTAGCTAATCCAAGTTTATCATTTTAAAAGGCTAATTGATCATTAGAAAACCCTTTTCCAATTAGGCTAGCACAGCTGAATGTAGATATTCTATTTTAAAAAATCTGCAGTTTCCAGCTACAATAGTCATTTACAACATTAACAATGTCTACACCGTATTTCTGATCAATTTGATGTTATTTTAAACGGACAAAATATGTGCTTTTCTTTCAAAAACAACGACATCTCTATGTGACCCCAAACTTTTGAACAGTAGTGTACATGGTTCCACCGTGTATCTACATGGTTCCACAGTGAATCTACATGGTTCCACCGTGTATCTACATGGTTCCACCGTGTATCTACATGGTTCCACCGTGTATCTACATGGTTCCACAGTGTATCTACATGGTTCCACCGTGTATCTACATGGTTACACCGTGTATCTACATGGTTCCACCGTGTATCTACATGGTTCCACAGTGTATCTACATGGTTCCACAGTGTATCTACATGGTTCCACAGTGTATCTACATGGTTCCACAGTGTATCTACATGGTTCCACCGTGTATCTACATGGTTCCACAGTGTATCTACATGGTTCCACCGTGTATCTACATGGTTCCACAGTGTATCTACATGGTTCCACCGTGTATCTACATGGTTCCACAGTGTATCTACATGGTTCCACCGTGTATCTACATGGTTCCACCGTGTATCTACATGGTTCCACCGTGTATCTACATGGTTCCACCGTGTATCTACATGGTTCCACAGTGTATCCACATGGTTCCACAGTGTATCTACATGGTTCCGCAGTGTATCTACATGGTTCCACCGTGTATCTACATGGTTCCACCGTGTATCTACATGGTTCCACCGTGTATCTACATGGTTCCACCGTGTATCTACATGGTTCCACCGTGTATCTACATGGTTCCACCGTGTATCTACATGGTTCCACAGTGTATCCACATGGTTCCACAGTGTATCTACATGGTTCCGCAGTGTATCTACATGGTTCCACAGTGTATCTACATGGTTCCACAGTGTATCTACATGGTTCCACAGTGTATCTACATGGTTCCACAGTGTATCTATAGTCTCTCTTGAAACAACACTACAAAAACACAAGTAGACATGAAGGTCCAATACACGTTTCTAAATGAGTGTGTGTTCCCTCTGCAGGTGTTTGTGAGGTGGACCTTCAGAACAAGGCGGGGTACACAGCGGTGATGCTGGCCTCCCTGACGGCCCCGGACAGCTCTGGGGACTTGGAGGTGGTCGGCAGGCTCATGGAGCTGGGGGACGTCAATGCTCAAGCCAGCCAGGTCACTGTCACTGCCTCTGTCGACACCAAATACACACCTCATACTTCATCCTAACTCTATTACATGGTACATATTGTACTGTAGGACCAAGCATCTCAGTCTTCTAACCCTGGCGTTTTTAAGCGCCATGCTCTATCAACTGAGCCACATGGGAATACCGTGGAGTCTTTCTGCTCAGAAATCATAATAACATGTCTTAACTGACCCAAGGGCCGCGCCAGCATCATTTTCCTCTCTATTTTAAACACACTACAAAACATTGTCCTATAAGACCAGCCTCTGTACTAAAGATGGATTTGCCCAAACTGCCTCCTGGCCAGTCAGTTTCAGCTCTCTCTGCATGCTGAGATAATTCTCATCTCTTGGCCCTCCTCATCCCTCTGCCTGTCTCTCTCCCTCCAGGGGGGTCAAACAGCTCTGATGCTAGCAGTGAGACATGGCCGGGGCCTGATGGTGCGTCTGCTGCTGCGCTGCGGGGCCGACACCAACATCCAGGACTGCCAGGGGGCCACGGCCCTCGTGTGCGCCTGTGAGAGGGGCCACACACACATCGCCCGGCTGCTGTTGCAAGCAGCCGAATGTGACACCAGCGTCACTGACAGGGTGAGTGCTGGATGGATACACTACAGAACACACACACACAATCCAACCACCCCCTGAAAGCCTCAGGAATTTCACCATGAGGCCAACGGTAACTTCAGGAGACGACAATACATCTAACAACCTGCTCCTACGCCACCTAGTGAATAGGACTACAAATTACACTCTTGGGGGGAATTATCAACCATCTCAAGTCATTTATTTTGCCATTATAAGACTCAATGTTAACAGGATGTCAGTCCTCTTTTCTCACTACAATTAGCGACTTTGCAGCAGCTTAGGCAATTGGAAGCATTTGATAGCCCAAATACCTCGGTTTGAGTCCCAAATAGCACCCTATTCTCAATGGGCCCTAGTCAAAAGAAGTGGACTAAACGAGGAATAGGGTGCAGTTTAGGATGCAACCCGTGACTCATTGAGCTGAGAGTGACAGCGTGGCTGTTCTATAATAACACTCAGCTCTCTGTGGATTAATGATGCCTTTTGTTGAGGCAAACCTCACTGGGCTTTGACAAGCTAATCACTAATCTGCTAAATCTGTAGGGAAAGAGGGTAAAAATAAAAAGGGAAATCCTGTAGGCTGTCCAACTCTCCCCGTAGACTGGCAGAGAATAAGAGCGAAGCTTTCTCAGTTTAGGGCCTTCTGCTTTGAATTGACTCCAGCCTATCCTCAAAGTGTTCATTGAATCAATTCTTATTCACTTGGCGAATGTGCACTATACTGTTTTCTCTCACGTTTTTTTGGTTTATATTACTGTCATGTAGCATGGTTGCATACTTAAGTATAGTGTGTGCCAAACCTCTCCTGCAGTACTCCCACCCATTTCAGCACTATCACACCTGATTCATCAAGCCCTTCAGTTGTTGAATCAGGTGTGCTAGTTCAGGAATGTCAATGTGGAATAGCGTTACTATTAGGGTTACTCAAGGAGAGGTTTAGGGAATACTGACTTAGCATACCCAGAATGATTTATAGTGCATACCTCAAGTATTGATCTTCTTTCTTTCTCATCTCCCTGTTTTCTTCTCCACCTCCTCCAGCGTGGTCGCACGGCCCTGTCTGTAGCACAGCAGGGGTCCCACGTTGACATCACAGCCCTTCTTCAGGCCCACCAAACACACGCTGAGACGTCTGTCTGAGACTCCTTGCCCTGTCCCCGTGGATGGACTCAAAGACACAGATGTTGCAGTGCAAGGAATGTCCAAGTCCAAATGGAACCCTGTTCCGTGCTGTCAATAGAGCCCTTCCTACTGTATATAGAGCCATTCTTTATACCACAACTTAGGTCAATTATCTCCTTGTTTCTCTGTCTCCTTCCGTCTCTCTGTCTCTGGTCTCCTTTTTCTTCTCCTTCTGTCTCCTTTCTCCTTCGGTCTTCTTTCTCTTCTCCTTCTCTCTCTTTCTCTCTCTCTTCTTCTTTTGTCTCCTCTCTTCTCCTTCTGTCTCTCTCTCTTCTCCGTCTGTCTCTTTCTCTTCTCCTTCTGTCTCTTTCTCTTCTTCTTTGTGTTGGTCACTTATTGGCTCAGTATTGACTGAGCTCAGCTGGTCGCGTTAGTTGCTGACTACTAGGCTCTGAACAAAAGTAGTGCACTATACAAAAGTAGTGCACTATACAGTAGAGAATAGGGTTCTATTTCCTCACTCCCTCTTGGGCCTCTAAGGATCAGGTTGTGAGGTCAATGACATTGGACTGAGCTCTCCACTTCCTGTTCCTGGACAGGGAAAAAAAAACATCTTTAAAGACTGTGTGTGTGTGTGTGTGTGTGTGTGTGTGTGTGTGTGTGTGTGTGTGTGTGTGTGTGTGTGTGTGTGTGTGTGTGTGTGTGTGTGTGTGTGTGTGTGTGTGTGTGTTTTACAAGTAGACCGTCATTGTAAATAAGAATTTGTTCTTAACTGACTTGCCTAGTTAAATAACGGTAAAATAAAAAAATGAATCAAATAATAATTTGGGGGAAGATGTTCTATCAGTGTGTTAAATGCTTTCTTTTTTTGTCTTCACATATTAATGTGTGACTTTAATTCTGATCTGTTATTCTGACTCTGCTTATACTAGCTGTACTATGTGCAGCAGGAAGGAGAGCTGTGTCATCAGACTGATTGAAATATCAAAGAAAGACAATGGTCTTCAGGTCTGCACCACTACCCTCGGGGCATTTCAGCCAGAGACATTTATCACAGTAAATATACAGAACATTTACATTGAACTGTTTCCTACTATCAGCAATATGTTGCATGTTAATCTCAATAATGTATGAAGTAAAATATTGAGGTATACTGTTACAAATGGATTTCATTATGATCAATATCCATTGTAGACAAACCCGACTGTTGATTTAACTACTTATTTCCATGCATTATTCTTAAAACAAAGCAAGACTGTTTTAATCAAATGTTTTCCAATTATTTTGTATTGGATGTGGGGAAAACACATTACAACTCATTGAACTCTGTGATAACAGAAATGGACAGCAGATGGCGCTACCTTTCCATACTGTTATGAATGCATGTTGTGAATGCAGTACTGACTGAATGTCTTGAAATTTTATTCAGAGACGTACATACATTTGAAGTCAGAAGTTCCCATACACCTTAGCCAAATACATTTAAACTCAGTTTTTCACAACTCCTGACATTTAACCCTAGTAACAATTCTCTGTTTAAGGTCAGTTAGGATCACCACTTTATTTTAAGAATGTGAAATGTCAGAAGGATAGTAGAGTTATTTATTTCAGCTTTAATTTCTTTCATCCCATTCCCAGTGGGTCAGAAGTTTACATACACTCAATTAGTATTTGGTAGCATTACCTTTAAATTGTTTAACTTGTGTCAAACGTTTCGGGTAGACTTCCACAAGCTTCCCACAATAAGTGGGGTGAATTTCGGCTCCTTCCTCCTGACAGAGCTGGTGTAACTGAGTCAGGTTTGTAGGCCTCCTTGCTTACACACACTTTTTCAGTTCTGCCCACAAATTGTCTATAGGATTGAGGTCAGGGCTTTGTGATGGCCCCTCCAATACCTTGACTTTGTTGTCCTTAAGCCATTTTGCCACAACTTTGGAAGTATGCTTGGGGTCATTGTCCATTTGGAAGACCCATTTTCGACCAAGCTTTAACTTCCTGACTGATGTCTTGATGTTGCTTCAATATATCCAAATAATTATCCTACCTCATGATGCCATCTATTTTGTGAAGTGCACCAGTCCCTCCTGCAGTAAAGCACCCCCACAACATGATGCTGCCACCCCCGTGCTTCACGGTTGGGATGGAATTCTTCGGCCTTTTTCCTCCAAACATAACGATGGTCATTATGGGCAAACAGTTCTATTTTTGTTTCATCAGACCAGACGACAGTTCTTCAAAAAGTACGATCTTTGTGCAGTCCCATGTGCAGTTGCAAACTGTAGTCTGGCTTTTTTATGGCTGTTTTGGAGCAGTGGCTTCTTCCTTGTTGAGCGGCCTTTCAGGTTATGTCGATATAGGACTCGTTTTACTGTGGATATAGATACTTTTGTACCTTTTTCCTCCAGCATCTTCACACGGTCCTTTGCTGATGTTCTGGGATTGATTTGCACTTTTCGCACCAAAGTACGTTCATCTCTAGGAGACAGAACGTGTCTCCTTCCTGACGGCTGCATGGTACCATGGTGTTTATGCTTGCGTACTATTGTTTGTACAGATGAACGTGGTATCTTCAGGTGTTTGGAAATTGCTCCCAAGGATGAACCAGACTTGTGGAGGTCTACAATTTTTTTTCTGAGGTCTTGGCTGATCTCTTTTGATTTTCCCATGATGTCAAGCAAAGAGGCACTGAGTTTGAAGGTAGGCATTGAAATACATCCACAGGTACACCTCCAATTGACTCAAATTATGTCAATTAGCCTATCAGAAGCTTCTAAAGCCATGACATCATTTTCTGGAATTTTCCAAGCTGTTTAAAGGCACAGTCAACTTAGTGTATCTAAACTTCTTACCCACTGGAATTGTGATACAGTGAATTATAAGTGAAATAATCTGTCTGTAAACCATTGTTGGACAAATTAATTGTGTCAAAGTAGGTGTCCTAACCTAACAAACTTGCCAAAACTATAGTTTGTTAACAAGAAATTTGTGGAGTGGTTGAAAAACAAGTTTTAATGACTCCAACCTAAGTGAATGTAAACTTCCGACTTCAACTGTATGTATGGGATTAGCAATAAAATAATTTTGTAACGTGACACATCAACCTGAAATGTCTTATTTCTCCAGTGAGAAACTACTCATTGACGATAGTAGTAGTAGTAACAGTAGTAACAGTAGTAGTAACAGTAGTAGTAGTAACAGTAGTAACAGTAGTAGTAGTAACAGTAGTAACAGTAGTAACAGTAGTAGTAGTAACAGTAGTAGCAGTAGCCGTAGTAGTAGCAGTAATAGTAACCGTAGTAGTAGTAGTAGTAACAGCAGTAGTAGTAACAGTAGTAGTAGTAACAGCAGTAGTAGTAACAGTAGTAGTAGTAGTAGTAGTAGCAGTAGTAACAAGTAGTAGTAGTAGTAGTAGTAGTTACAGTAGTATCAGTAGTAGTAGTAACAGTAGTAGCAGTAGTAGTAGTAACAGTAGTAGTAGTAACAGTAGTAGTAGCAGTAGTAGTAGTAGTAGTAGTAACAGTAGCAGTAGCAGTAGTGGTAGTAACAGTAGTAGTAGTAACAGTAGTAGTAGTAACAGCAGTAATAGTAACAATAGTAGTAGTAACAGCAGTAGTAGTAGCTGTAGTGGCAGTAGTAACCAGTAGTAGTAGTAGTAGTAGTAGTAGTAGTAGTAGTAGTAGTAGTAGTAGTAACAGCAGTAGTAATAGTAGTAACAGCAGTAGCAGTAGTAGTAGTAGTACTAGTAGTAGCAGCAGTAGTAGTAGTAGTAGCTGTAGTGGCAGTAGTAACAGCAGTAGTAGTAGTAGTAGTAGTAGTAACAGCAGTAGTAGTAGTAGTAGTAGTAGTAGTAGTAGTAGTAGTAGTAGTAACAGCAGTAGTAATAGTGGTAATAGTAGTAGTAGTAGTAGTAGTAGTAACAGCAGTAGTAGTAGTAGTAGTAGTAGTAGTAGTAGTAGTAACAGTAGTAGTAGTAGTAGTAGTAACAGTAGTAGTAGTAGTAGTAGTAGTAGTAGTAGTAGTAGTAGTAACAGTAGTAGTAGTAACAGCAGTAGTAGTAGTAGTAACAGTAACAGTAGTAGTAGTAACAGCAGTAGTAGTAGTAGTAGCAGTAGTAACAGCAGTAGTAGTAGTAGTAGTGCATCTGGATAAGGTGAGTCCGCCCCGTTAAAATGCTAAATGCATTTAGAAGTTACAAAAGCTCCAATCCATTACTAGTGTTATAATAATCACAAAAGCATTCAAAGTAATCCACCTTGAGCTTACAAATTGAGATGCAATGCCCTGTCAACCATAATAGATCACACGAATTATAACCGGACCAGTAGGACTTATTCTCTATCCTAGTGGGCGTATGTGAGGCTTGGCTGTATGGAGAGAAGGAGTGTGAGGCTTGGCTGTATGGAGAGAAGGAGTGTGAGGCTTGGCTGTGGAGAGAAGGAGTGTGTGAAGCTTGGCTGTATGGAGAGAAGGAGTGTGAGGCTTGGCTGTATGGAGAGAAGGAGTATGTGAGGCTTGGCTGTATGGAGAGAAGGAGTGTGAGGCTTGGCTGTAATGGAGAGAAGGAGTGTGAGGCTTGGCTGTAATGGAGAGAAGGAGTGTGTGAAGCTTGGCTGTGTGTGTGTGTGTGTGTGTGTGTGTGTGTGTGTGTGTGTGTGTGTGTGTGTGTGTGTGTGTGTGTGTGTGTGTGTGTGTGTGTGTGTGTGTGTGTGTGTGTGTGTGTGTGTGTGTGTGTGTGTGTGTGTGTGTGTGTGTGTGAAAACTGAAAATAAAAACTAAAATTGTTTGAAAATATAAAACTATACAGAAACTATTCTCTTTGACTGCAAAACAAATTAAAATAAAAAACATCAAATTGTTTTGTTTGAGATTTTGTCTCCTAAACTTCTCAAATCAAATTGCTTTTCAAGTTAAAAAAAAAAAAATTATGAGGTTTTTGAGCTTTTGAATCTGGTGGGTAAATGTTGCCAGTAGATGGCAATGTTTCATATAGTTCTGTCTAGCTTGTGCATCACTATCACTAGCTAACAGGGAAGAAATCCGAGGGCCAGCACAGAGCGTGACTCGAACAGCTTGTGAAGTTGCTGGAGCCGTTCGTGATCCACACTCTGACCAACTTCAAACTGACTGCCAGTCGCGGTCTGATGTGGTGTTGTGCCTTCTCAATCTTGAGGCACACTTGCAGTCAACTACTGCTGCAAAACATTTGGCGCAGGTCCTCCTGAAGTCACTGTGTAAGTAAGCGCTTCTCATGCATACTGAATCCTCTGGCTGCCAACCCCCACAGCAGGGTAGCCTAGTGGTTAGAGCGTTGGACTAGTAACCGAAAGGTTGCAAGTTCGAATCCCCGAGCTGACAAGGTACAAATCTGTCGTTCTGCCCTTGAACAGGCAGTTAACACACTGTTCCTAGGCCGTCATTGAAAATAAGAATATGTTCTTAACTGACTTGCCTGGTAAAATAAAGGTAAAATAAAATAAAAAATCTTAAGCTGCACCCTGTGGTACGGATCTGGTTTCTGCCGCTGCCTCGCAAGCGTATAAGAGAATATTATATCTGTAGACAACTGCCATCAGGCTTGAGAAACTGAACGATCACCTCCTTGGAACGTTGTTTGGCTGAACAGAAACACACACACACACACACACATCACACTGACCCCAAGCCTGCAGTCACATCCACATCACACTAAAAAGAATAATGTGCAAATATTGTACAATCCAGGTGTGCAAAGCTCTTAGAGACTTACCCAGAAAGACTCGCAGGTGTAATCGCTCTTAGAGACTTACCCAGAAAGCTGTAATCACTGCCAAAGATGATTCTAGCATGTTTCTCAGGGGTGTGAATACTTATGTCAATTATATATTTCTGTATTTCATTTTCAATACAATTGCAAACATTTCTAAAAACACATTTTCACTTTGTCATTATGGGGTGTTTAAAAAAACAAACATTTTAAATTCAGGCTGTAACACAACAAAATGTGGAATAAGTCCATGAATATTTTTCTGTATATTAAAGGCACTGTATAGAATGATTCATTTATATTCATACAGTATATGGTCTATATGACACATCACTGACACACTATCATCAAATCACTTCTGCTACTGTCTAGTAAACACAGCTGTGCACTATACAGTATACCTGAGACCCAAATGGCACTCTGTTCCCAGAGAGCCCTATGGGTGCCAGTTGACTCCCACATCCTCCCAGTCCTGTTTCACGGAGCTCTGATTAAAGATGTCCATCTGGGCTCCAGTCTGGGGGAGCAACATCTGTGACACATTCCTGTCTGCCCAAAGCTCAACTGGGCTTCCTATGCCTAGTGCATCATTTACTGTGGGAACAATACAGGAACTATGCAGACAAATGGCCATTTTACTTTCTGCCCTTAAAATGCTTTGCCTCATAAATTAGCACCCTTGTGGAATGAGATACAGCCGGATGAGGATTCTGTGACTTGTTTTGCTGACGACCATTTTACTTTGTGTGGTTAAAGGTGCCACACATAGAAGTTATCTGAATTACACCCCTTATATGTGGAAACTAGGTGAATTGCAACAGCACTAGGCTGCATTCAAAACAAATGTCCTCCCTCCCCCACATCCCAAGATGTTGTGTGGGAAAATTGCTTTTTTTCACTCGATCTGTCCAACTTATCACCTTATCGCCTCTAATATGTAAATAAAACACTATAAAGAGTTTATATAATGTGTCATTACATACCTATTGGAAGGTTTTGTCTAATTTGAATCGGGTTTTTAGGGCGGGGCTAAAGTGATCTTAGATGTAAACAGCGGCTTTGAGAATGATGATCGCAATGCAATGATGACGCAAAAAATGACTAGGTTTCCCCCCTTACCCCCGTCACTGTCCATTTCTTGTTTTTAAAGGATGATAGAAGTGCTACACCAGGTGGAGAGAGATTGTAAGACAGAAATAGTTGCTGTATGCGTGCTGTACGTGTCACGAATCCCGTTTCCTGAGTCTGTTTTTTGCCAGTGTTCTGTCCTGGAGTGTTTTTTCCCGGCGTCCTGGAACGCACCCTGTCTGGTTGCCGGGCAATGTAGCCAGTTGGGAGTTCTGCTTACCCGCACCTGTATCCCATCAGCTATCTGCACACCTGGTCCTGATCATCATCTCTCCTCTTCATAAGCCCGGACCTGACAACCATTCCCTGCCGGATCGTTAGCCATGAACAGTATGTTGTGCCATAGTATCAGCCTCAAGTTGGATAGAATTTGTTTTGTTGTTTTGTACGTCTTGCTTGCCTTCAACTTACCTCCGTTTGTTCTGTCTTCAGTTACTCACCCGGATCATTTACCCCATTCCCGCCTGGTCGTCGGAGGATTCCGCTTCCCCATTGGATCCACCTATTTACTCCCATCAACTCACCACCGCTGCCCGCTACGCCACCTGGATGTATCTACCCACTCACATTCACTTGTAAATAAATACTCACCTTCTTCCTACTCTCCTTGTCTGCTGGTCTGCTTCTGGGTTCAATTTTGAAGAAACGTGACAGAACGATCCGGCCAAGGATGAACCCAGCGGACCTGGATTCCGTTTGCCATGCCATTACCCAGCAGGGGAAGACACTGGGACAACACAAGACAGCGCTACAGGAGATAGCGGGTGCAATCCAGAATTTATCTGCTAGCTTGACACAAATCCAGGATCAGCTCAGTTTGCTGGCGATTCATTCA
The DNA here is from genome assembly GCF_002021735.2 of Oncorhynchus kisutch. Taxonomy (NCBI): domain Eukaryota; kingdom Metazoa; phylum Chordata; class Actinopteri; order Salmoniformes; family Salmonidae; genus Oncorhynchus; species Oncorhynchus kisutch. Next base: position 34,720,002 of record NC_034200.2, read on the forward strand.
CCACCTGTTTCACCCATCTCACCTGCCGTGTCTGATGCGGTTTCCTTCCGTGAACCCAAGGTACCGACGCCTGATAAATATGAAGGGGATTTGGGAAGATGCCGTTTGTTTCTTATGCAGTGTGGGTTAGTGTTTGATCTGCAGCCCCATTCTTACGCCACTGACAAGGCTAGGATAGCCTTTGTTATTGAACTGCTGCGTGGAAGAGCTCTGGAATGGGCTTCAGCCGTTTGGGAACGACAGGAGACCTGCGTGGCTTCATACCAGGAATTCACGGGAGAGATGAGAAGGCTTTTTGACCATCCAGTCCGAGGTAAGGACGCAGCTAAACGTTTGTTCACTCTTCGCCAAGGAGCTCGCAGTGTGGCAGACTTTATGATCGAGTTCAGGACATTGTCTGTGGAGAGTGGTTGGAATGAGGAGTCACTACAAGCGGCTTTTTACCAGGGGTTGTCGGAGCAACTCAAGGACGAGCTGATATCTTATCCAGAGCCTAGTGACCTAGACAGCTTGGTCACTTTATCTATTCGGGTAGATAATAGAGTCCGAGAGAGAAGGAGGCAGAAGCAGTGGGGCCCATCCAATCAATCAGCAACTCGGTTACCATTCGGTTCAGGAAGTGAACCAGAATGTATTGATCGTTATTCCCCACACGGGATTAGTGGAGGGGTCTTGCCACCAGATCCTGAACCAATGCAAGTGGGGAGACACTGGCTAACTAAGGAGGAGCGCCAACGTAGACGTGAGACCAACAGCTGTCTCTACTGTGGTAGCTCAGGACATTACATCTCCGCTTGTCCACAGCGCTCGTTAAACTGCCCGGCTCGCTAGTTTTGGGAGGAATTTTAGCGAGCCAGTTTCAACCTCTCAAGAATCCTGTCAGACCTCGTTTTCCTGCGACCCTTATGAATAAGGATCAGAGCTTAGAGATGAACGCTTTTATTGATTCAGGTGCCGATGGCAGCTTTATTGATGCCGACGAGGTGGAACAGCTGGGGCTTTCCAAGGAGCAATTGCCGGAAGCCATTGAAGCAACCACTCTGAACGGCAGTAGTCTGGCACGGATCACTATGAGGACTGAACCGGTTAAGATGATGTTGTCGGGGAATCATTCAGAGTTTATCTCCTTCTTCATTCTGTCCTCGCCCCATGTTCCTCTGGTTCTTGGTTACCCCTGGCTGAAGGAACACAATCCCTTGTTTGATTGGGTGACGGGTAAGATAACTAGTTGGAGCATTGATTGTCATGCTAACTGTCTTAGGACTGCCTGTTCTCCTGCCGTTTCCAGTCAGGTCAGTGCCTCTGCTCCTCCTGATTTGTCCCTGGTTCCAGAAACATATCACGAGTTGGGTGAAGTATTCAGTAAACAGAAGGCTCAGTCCCTTCCTCCCCACCGACCTTATGACTGTGCGATTAATCTGTTTCCTGGAGCCGCCTTTCCCAAGGGACGGTTATACAGTATCTCTCGACCTGAACGTGAGGCCTTGGAGACCTACATCAAGGAGTCTCTAGCTGCAAGTCTCATTCGGCCCTCGTCATCACCTCTGGGAGCAGGATTTTTTTTTGTGAGCAAGAAGGATGGCTCTCTTCGACCGTGTATTGATTATCGGGGTTTGAATGATATTACGGTCAAGAACAAGTATCCCCTGCCCTTGATGAGCTCGGCTTTCGATTCTTTACAGGGTGCTACGGTTTTTACGAAGCTTGAATTACGTAATGCTTATCATTTGGTTCGGATCAAGGAGGGGGACGAGTGGTTGACTGGGTTCAATACTCCGATGGGACATTTCGAGTACCAGGTGATGCCGTTTGGACTGACCAACGCTCCTGCTGTGTTCCAAAGTATGGTGAATGACGTTCTGAGAGATATGATTGGTATTTTTGTGTTCGTTTACCTGGATGATATCCTCATCTTCTCGAAGGAGCTTTCTAGCCACGTTCAGCATGTCAAGCAGGTCCTGCAGCGGTTATTGGAGAACCGTCTGTTCGTGAAGGCTGAGAAGTGTGATTTTCACGCCCACACGACGTCCTTCCTCGGGTACATCATCTCCAGGGGAGAGATCAAGATGGACCAAGAGAAGGTTCGGGCGGTTCGGGATTGGGTCCAGCCCGGTACGAGATTGCAGCTCCAGAGATTCCTGGGGTTTGCTAATTTTTATCGGAGGTTTATCCGTGATTACAGCCGGGTGGCCGCCCCTTTAACTGTACTGACGTCTTGCACCAGAAAGTTCTGTTGGTCTCCTGAGGCAGACCGAGCATTTCTAGATTTGAAGAGCCGATTCACCAATGCCCCGATTCTCTCTCAACCTGACACTTCCCGTCAGTTCGTTGTGGAGGTGGATGCGTCTGATGTGGGGGTGGGCGCCATCCTGTCCCAGCGTAGCTCCACTGACGGTAAACTCCATCCCTGCGCCTTCTACTCTTGTCGTCTTTCTCCAGCTGAAAGAAACTACGATGTGGGTAACCGGGAGCTTCTCGCTGTGAAGCTCGCCTTGGAGGAGTGGCGTCACTGGTTGGAGGGAGCGGAGCAACCGTTTGTGGTCTGGACTGACCACAAGAATCTGGCTTACGTGCAATCGGCTAAACGTCTCAACTCCCGTCAGGCCCGGTGGGCTTTGTTTTTTGGATGCTTCAATTTTTCCCTGACGTTCCGACCTGGGTCGAAGAACGGGAAGGCGGACGCCCTGTCCCGGATGTTCTCCAAGACGGAGGAGAGTGGGGCCAAGACTGAGACGATTCTTCCCCAGAACGTTGTCGTGGGAGCCGTTACATGGAGGATTGAGGAGGAGGTGATGGCGGCTCTTCGGACACAGCCCGGGCCCGATAACGGTCCACCCGGTCGGTTGTTCGTGCCTGAGTCGGTTCGTTCTGCTGTCCTTCAGTGGTCCCACGCCAGCAAGATAGCTTGTCACCCTGGTGTTGCTCGGACTATGGCGTTACTGCGCAGACGATTTTGGTGGCCTGCCATGGGAGAAGATACCCGGAGGTTTGTTGCCGCTTTACCTGTTTGTGCGCAGAATAAGAGTACCAATCGGGCCAGCTCTGGGCTTCTTCACCCCCTACCTATTCCCCGGCGACCTTGGTCGCATCTGGCCCTGGATTTTGTCACGGGGTTGCCCTCTTCTGTTGGCAACACGGTTATTCTGACCATTGTGGATAGATTCAGCAAGTTTGCCCACTTTGTTCCCCTCTCCAAGCTGCCTTCTGCCACTGAGACGTCCGAGATCCTGGTTAGGGAGGTGTTCAGGGTCCACGGGTTGCCCTGTGACATTGTTTCTGACCGTGGTCCTCAGTTTACCTCTGCTGTCTGGAAGTCCTTCTGTTTGGCCATTGGAGCTACAGTCAGTCTCACATCTGGATTTCACCCCCAATCTAATGGTCAGGCGGAGAGAGCCAACCAGAAGATGGAGTCCACGCTGCGCTGTCTTGTTTCCTCTGATCCCACCTCTTGGTCCTCTCAATTACCCTGGGTCGAGTATGCTCATAATACTCTCCCTTCATCTGCCACTGGGATGTCTCCCTTCCAGTGCCTGTACGGTTACCAACCTCCCTTGTTTCCTTCTCAGGAGCGGGATCTCTCGGTTCCTTCTGTCCAGACCCACATTCGTCGTTGCCACCGCACCTGGCATCGGGCCAGGAAGGCCCTCCTTAAGGTTTCTGACCGGTATCAGATCCAGGCGAATCGTCGCCGTATTCCTGCCCCCGCTTATACCGTTGGAGATAAGGTTTGGTTGGCTACACGGGATCTTCCTCTACGGACTGAGTCGAGGAAACTGTCACCGAAGTTCATTGGTCCGTTTGTAGTGGAGAAGATCATTAATCCTGTTGTGGTCCGACTCAAGTTGCCTGCTACACTAAGAGTACATCCCACCTTTCATGTCTCCTGCCTCAAGCCGGTTCTCCTCAGTCCTCTGTTGCCCCCTCCTCCTCGTCCTCCTCCTCCTCGGATGATCGGAGGTGGTCCTGTCTACATGGTGCGCCGCATCATGGACTCCAGACGGCGGGGTCGAGGGTTCCAGTATTTAGTGGATTGGGAAGGATATGGTCCTGAGGAGAGGAGTTGGATTCCTCGGCGTCAGATCCTTGACGATGACCTGCTTCGTGACTTTTACCGCCTCCACCCTGGCCCGGTGGCGTTCGTCGGAGGGGGGGTACTGTCACGAATCCCGTTTCCTGAGTCTGTTTTTTTGCCAGTGTTCTGTCCTGGAGTGTTTTTTCCGGCGTCCTGGAACGCACCCTGTCTGGTTGCCGGGCAATGTAGCCAGTTGGGAGTTCTGCTTACCCGCACCTGTATCCCATCAGCTATCTGCACACCTGGTCCTGATCATTATCTCTCCTCTTCATAAGCCCGGACCTGACAACCATTCCCTGCCGGATCGTTAGCCATGAACAGTATGTTGTGCCATAGTATCAGCCTCAAGTTGGATAGAATTTGTTTTGTTGTTTTGAACGTCTTGCTTGCCTTCAACTTACCTCCGTTTGTTCTGTATTCAGTTACTCACCCGGATCATTTACCCCATTTCGGAGGATTCCGCTTCCCCATTGGATCCACCTATTTACTCCCATCAACTCACCACCGCTGCCCGCTACGCCACCTGGATGTATCTACCCACTCACATTCACTTGTAAATAAATACTCACCTTCTTCCTACTCTCCTTGTCCTGGTCTGCTTCTGGGTTCAATTTTGAAGAAACGTGACAGTACGTTACGACATGACACGTCACGATGTAACGGAGGGTCCGTTTTTTTCAACTTTTCTCCAATACCATAGAGCCATTACCATGTCGATCAACACTTGAATAGAAATCTAGTTTACACCCTCGATTTTGACATCAACACAGTCGCTACAGTCCCATTAGTTTTCTTTGTAGCCTCGTTAGAATGTTGCGGTTGCGCACATTTATACGGAATGGGTGAGTGGTTAGAGTGATGGACTAGTAACTGAAATGTTGTAAGATCAAATCCCCCGAGCTGACAAGGTAAAAATCTGTCATTCGGCCCCTGAACAAGGCAGTTAACCCACTGTTCCTAGGCCGTCACTGTAAATAATAATTTGTTCTTAACTGACTTGCCTAGTTAAATAAAGGTTAAATATATTAAAAAAATAAACATTTGCGGCTTCACCCGATTTCCACTAGATCATAAAGTCACAACAGCTGCCGGCCTGGCGGAACAAATCAGTAGGCAAATGTCACAGCCAATCAACACTGCCGGATAAGAAATACTATCATTCCAAAATTACTGAATATATTTTCAGAAATTACAATGCAAAAATCCAATGTGTTCTGTAGGTTTGGCTGGTTTCTCAGCTAGCATGACAGTCTAAGGCAGGAATCATCAACTAGATTCAGTCGCGGGCCGATTTTCTTCTTGAGCAGATGGTCAGGGGGCTGGAACATAATTACAAATAGTTTGTAGACTGCAAATTGACCTCAAGAAGCCCAAACCGATATATTGTTTGACTAAACCATAATCATTTAAAACCTTGCTGACATTTGTATACAATCACGTGTCTCTCCATTATGGATGGGAATACTTGGGAACAGATTTCTTCAATTAAAATCACGTGGAGCTGATTTCCTGGTGTTTTTACAGGATTTGATGTCCAACAAGACAAATAAAATAACACATTTTTTGAGGGCTCAGAAAACTTGGGGGGCCAAATAAAACCACCCACAAGCTGCCAGTTGGGGAACCCTGGTCTATGGTTTGGCTGGTCTCTCAGCTAGCATGACAGTCTGTTTGGCTGGTCTCTCAGCTAGCATGACATTCTGTTTGGCTGGTCTCTCAGCTAGCATGACAGTCTGTTTGGCTGGTCTCTCAGCTAGCATGACAGTCTGTTTGGCTGGTCTCTCAGCTAGCATGACAGTCTGTTTGGCTGGTCTCTCAGCTAGCATGACAGTCTGTTTGGCTGGTCTCTCAGCTAGCATGACATTCTGTTTGGCTGGTCTCTCAGCTAGCATGACAGTCTGTTTGGCTGGTCTCTCAGCTAGCATGACAGTCTGTTTGGCTGGTCTCTCAGCTAGCATGACAGTCTGTTTGGCTGGTCTCTCAGCCAGCATGACAGTCTGTTTGGCTGGTCTCTCAGCTAGCATGACAGTCTGTTTGGCTGGTCTCTCAGCCAGCATGACAGTCTGTTTGGCTGGTCTCTCAGCTAGCATGACAGTCTGTTTGGCTGGTCTCTCAGCTAGCATGACAGTCTGTTTGGCTGGTCTCTCAGCTAGCATGACAGTCTGTTTGGCTGGTCTCTCAGCCAGCATGACAGTCTGTTTGGCTGGTCTCTCAGCTAGCATGACAGTCTGTTTGGCTGGTCTCTCAGCTAGCATGACAGTCTGTTTGGCTGGTCTCTCAGCTAGCATGACAGTCTGTTTGGCTGGTCTCTCAGCTAGCATGACAGTCTGTTTGGCTGGTCTCTCAGCTAGCATGACAGTCTGTTTGGCTGGTCTCTCAGCTAGCATGACAGTCTGTTTGGCTGGTCTCTCAGCTAGCATGACATTCTGTTTGGCTGGTTTCTCAGCTAGCATGACAGTCTGTTTGGCTGGTCTCTCAGCTAGCATGACAGTCTGTTTGGCTGGTCTCTCAGCTAGCATGACAGTCTGTTTGGCTGGTCTCTCAGCTAGCATGACAGTCTGTTTGGCTGGTCTCTCAGCTAGCATGACAGCCTGTTTGGCTGGTCTCTCAGCTAGCATGACAGCCTGTTTGGCTGGTCTCTCACCTAGCATAACACATCTAGGGTTTGGCTGGTCTCTCAGCTAGCATGACATTCTGTTTGGCTGGTTTCTCAGCTAGCATGACAGTCTAGGGTTTGGCTGGTTTCTCAGCTAGCATGACAGTCTAGGGTTTGTGTGGTCTCTCAGCTAGCATGACAGTCTAGGGTTTGGCTGGTCTCTCAGCTAGCATGACAGTCTGTTTGGCTGGTCTCTCAGCTAGCATGACAGTCTGTTTGGCTGGTCTCTCAGCTAGCATGACAGTCTGTTTGGCTGGTCTCTCAGCTAGCATGACAGTCTGTTTGGCTGGTCTCTCAGCTAGCATGACATTCTGTTTGGCTGGTTTCTCAGCTAGCATGACAGTCTGTTTGGCTGGTCTCTCAGCTAGCATGACAGTCTGTTTGGCTGGTCTCTCAGCTAGCATGACAGTCTGTTTGGCTGGTCTCTCAGCTAGCATGACAGTCTGTTTGGCTGGTCTCTCAGCTAGCATGACAGTCTGTTTGGCTGGTCTCTCAGCCAGCATGACAGTCTGTTTGGCTGGTCTCTCAGCTAGCATGACAGTCTGTTTGGCTGGTCTCTCAGCCAGCATGACAGTCTGTTTGGCTGGTCTCTCAGCTAGCATGACAGTCTGTTTGGCTGGTCTCTCAGCTAGCATGACAGTCTGTTTGGCTGGTCTCTCAGCTAGCATGACAGTCTGTTTGGCTGGTCTCTCAGCCAGCATGACAGTCTGTTTGGCTGGTCTCTCAGCTAGCATGACAGTCTGTTTGGCTGGTCTCTCAGCTAGCATGACAGTCTGTTTGGCTGGTCTCTCAGCTAGCATGACAGTCTGTTTGGCTGGTCTCTCAGCTAGCATGACAGTCTGTTTGGCTGGTCTCTCAGCTAGCATGACAGTCTGTTTGGCTGGTCTCTCAGCTAGCATGACAGTCTGTTTGGCTGGTCTCTCAGCTAGCATGACATTCTGTTTGGCTGGTTTCTCAGCTAGCATGACAGTCTGTTTGGCTGGTCTCTCAGCTAGCATGACAGTCTGTTTGGCTGGTCTCTCAGCTAGCATGACAGTCTGTTTGGCTGGTCTCTCAGCTAGCATGACAGTCTGTTTGGCTGGTCTCTCAGCTAGCATGACAGCCTGTTTGGCTGGTCTCTCAGCTAGCATGACAGCCTGTTTGGCTGGTCTCTCACCTAGCATAACACATCTAGGGTTTGGCTGGTCTCTCAGCTAGCATGACATTCTGTTTGGCTGGTTTCTCAGCTAGCATGACAGTCTAGGGTTTGGCTGGTTTCTCAGCTAGCATGACAGTCTAGGGTTTGTGTGGTCTCTCAGCTAGCATGACAGTCTAGGGTTTGGCTGGTCTCTCAGCTAGCATGACAGTCTGTTTGGCTGGTCTCTCAGCTAGCATGACAGTCTGTTTGGCTGGTCTCTCAGCTAGCATGACAGTCTGTTTGGCTGGTCTCTCAGCTAGCATGACAGTCTGTTTGGCTGGTCTCTCAGCTAGCATGACATTCTGTTTGGCTGGTTTCTCAGCTAGCATGACAGTCTGTTTGGCTGGTCTCTCAGCTAGCATGACAGTCTGTTTGGCTGGTCTCTCAGCTAGCATGACAGTCTGTTTGGCTGGTCTCTCAGCTAGCATGACAGTCTGTTTGGCTGGTCTCTCAGCTAGCATGACAGCCTGTTTGGCTGGTCTCTCAGCTAGCATGACAGCCTGTTTGGCTGGTCTCTCACCTAGCATAACACATCTAGGGTTTGGCTGGTCTCTCAGCTAGCATGACATTCTGTTTGGCTGGTTTCTCAGCTAGCATGACAGTCTAGGGTTTGGCTGGTTTCTCAGCTAGCATGACAGTCTAGGGTTTGTGTGGTCTCTCAGCTAGCATGACAGTCTAGGGTTTGTGTGGTCTCTCAGCTAGCATGACAGTCTAGGGTTTGGCTGGTCTCTCAGCTAGCATGACAGTCTAGGGTTTGTGTGGTCTCTCAGCTAGCATGACAGTCTAGGGTGTGTGTGATCTCTCAGCTAGCATGGCAGTCTAGGGTTTGTGTGGTCTCTCAGCTAGCATGGCAGTCTAGGGTTTGTGTGGTCTCTCAGCTAGCATGACAGTCTAGGGTTTGTGTGGTCTCTCAGCTAGCATGACAGTCTAGGGTTTGTGTGGTCTCTCAGCTAGCATGACAGTCTAGGGTTTGTGTGGTCTCTCAGCTAGCATGGCAGTCTAGGGTTTGTGTGGTCTCTCAGCTAGCATGACAGTCTAGGGTTTGTGTGGTCTCTCAGCTAGCATGACAGTCTAGGGTTTGTGTGGTCTCTCAGCTATCATGACAGTCTACGGTTTAGCTGAAAAGGAAGAAAAGAAAAGACACAAGGAAGAAATGTTCAATAAAATTGTATATATCAATATGTAGAAATATTTAAGAATAACTTCAGAAAATAATAAAAAGCTGACAGACCATTTTGGCAATTTTGAGTACAGATGTTATTTTCATGTACATAAGAACCCATCTCAATCCCACAGCAAAACAGTGTAAAAAAAGACCTAAAGAAGAAAAAAAGGCACGAGAAAACAACAATAAATTTTCTAAACAGAGGAGGATGAAAGACAATGAGATGATATTGAGAATATTGAGGATGAACCACCTTGTATGACTTGTACTAATAAATAAAATAAAAATTTGAAAAATAAAAGGATATCAGATGAAAACAAGACCAAGCGACAACACAAAACACTTTGGTGGTTAATTCATATTTCGTACAATCAGGCAATACAGTGTTCTGTTATACAAATAAATTCATCAACAATTTCTTATCTAAAATCTTATTTACATCTTTTTCTTTTACACAATTGTATAATACTTTATCAAACTTTTTTTTGCAATATGACAATGTATTTACAAATCATGATATTCAAACCCCCCCCCCCGCCAGCTACTCCGGTCCCAAATACACAAACTCACGTGCACTCACTCTGACAAATGTGCACAACGCACACGCACACACACACACACACACACACACACACACACACACACACACACACACACACACACACACACACACACACACACACACACACACACACACACACACACACACACACACCTTATGTTCTCCCCATGCAATACACACAACATAGAAGGCATTCTGAGAGGGCTGTGCAACAAAGAGCCTACAAAAAGTTTTCAATATGGCTGTGGGATGAACATAAACAAACACACACACACCCTCCATCTCACTCATTCCCAATCCCTCCTGTCGGTCTCCGTGAACAAAAATACAACAATGGAAGGGACTCTGAAATGTCTATTTACCCAGCACAGTGGAGCACTAGTGTGACAGACAGCACAAAAGGACAGGGGGACAAAAGAGAGGAGGACAAATGAGAGGGGGATAAAGGAGGGCCGTGTTTACTAACAGGAGGATCCAACCTGACTGAACCTCATTACTGTTGAGAAGTGCATACCAACTGTCACCCTATTTCCTATATACTGCACTACTTTTGACCAGAGCCCTATGGGTTTCCCTATGGGTCCTGGTCAAAAGTAGTGCACTATTAAGGGAATAGGGTGCCATTTGGGACAAAGTCTAAATCTGCCACGTGGCCTCGGCCACCAAATCACCTGACAGGAACCTTTTGTCAGCAATCAACTTACTACTGAGTTCCTCCTGTATGATAGACCTCCTACTGAGATCCTCCAGTATGTTAGACCTTCTACTGAGATCCTGCTGTATAATAGGTAGACCTCCTACTGAGTTCCTCCTGTATGATAGACCTCCTACTGAGATCCTCCAGTATGTTAGACCTTCTACTGAGTTCCTCCTGCATGATAGACCTCCTACTGAGATCCTGCTGTATGATAGACCTCCTACTGAGATCCTGCTGCATGATAGACCTCCTACTGAGATCCTCCTGTATGATAGACCTCCTACTGAGATCCTCCTGTATGATAGACCTCCTACTAATGTCCTCCTGTATGATAGACCTACTACTGAGTTCCTCCTGCATGATAGACCTCCTACTGAGATCCTCCAGTATGTTAAACCTACTACTGAGTTCCTCCTGCATGATAGACCTCCTACTGAGATCCTCCTGTATGATAGACCTCCTACTGAGATCCTCCAGTATGTTAAACCTTCTACTGAGTTCTTCCTGTATGATAGACCTCCCACTAATGTCCTCCTGTATGATAGACCTCCCACTGAGTTCCTTCTGTATGATAGAACTCCTAAAGAGTTCCTCCTGTATGATAGACCTCCTACTAATGTCCTCCTGTATGATAGACCACCTAAAGAGTTCCTCCTGTATGATAGACCTCCTACTAATGTCCTCCTGTATGATAGAACTCCTAAAGAGTTCCTCCTGTATGATAGACCTCCTACTAATGTCCTCCTGTATGATAGACCTCCTAAAGAGTTCCTCCTGTATGATAGGTAGACCTACTGACCTCCTCCTGTATGATAGACCTCCCACTAATGTCCTCCTGTATGAAAGATCTCCTACTAATGTCCTCCTGTATGAAAGCTCACAATGACATCTGCTCAAAGAACGAGGACAGGGGCATTGTGGAGTGCTTGTGAAGGGTGAGTGAATATGCATGCCTTTGTGTGATCTATCGAGGGTGCGTGACTGTGTGTGTATGAGTTTACTGACAAAGAGAGCAGATGGGAGGATAAAATCACCAAAAACAGATGACACATTTACCAACCACATACCCTATGGCCATGGAAAACAGTTAAAAAGGAGAGAAGAATAATAGCTAACAATTAGCCTGGTAGCCAATAGCCATTTCTGGTTTAGCCTAGATACACATTAGCCTGCTACCCAGAAAGCTAGCTATTTCTGCTTTAACCTTGATAAACAGCCTGTTAGCCAGAAAGCTAGCTATTTCTGCTTTAGCCTTTATATAAACAGCCTGCTAGCCAGAAAGCTAGTTATTTCTGCTTTAGCCTTGATAAACAGCATGCTAGCCAGAAAGCTAGTTATTTCTGCTTTAGCCTTGATAAACAGCATGCTAGCCAGAAAGCTGGCTATTTCTGCTTTAGCCTTGATAAACAGCATGCTAGCCAGAAAGCTAGTTATTTCTGCTTTAGCCTTGATAATCAGCATGCTAGCCAGAAAGCTAGTTATTTCTGCTTTAGCCTTGATAAACAGCATGCTAGCCAGAAAGCTAGTTATTTCTGCTTTAGCCTTGATAAACAGCATGCTAGCCAGAAAGCTAGTTATTTCTGCTTTAGCCTTGATAATCAGCATGCTAGCTAGAAAGCTAGTTATTTCTGCTTTAGCCTTGATAAACAGCATGCTAGCCAGAAAGCTAGTTATTTCTGCTTTAGCCTTGATAAACAGCATGCTAGCCAGAAAGCTGGCTATTTCTGCTTCAGCCAACTCTGTTGTCATTATCCTGCCTAACACAGATACCCTTGGCCATTAGCTGGTAATTAGACATATTTTCACTGGGCCTATAAATCCAGGCCACCCTTAATAACTACAAAGGCTTCTCTCGCTAAGCCTTCAGTTTTTTCTTGGATCCCACCAAAATCTCTCCTTGACCCTCCTATTCCCTGCTTGCCTTCTGATAGCCTTTGTGGTTCAATAAAGAAAACATCAAAGAGGTTTCTGCCACGGCTCAACTGTACTTCACAGGATATCAACAAGGATGCAAAACTCCTCTCCAATGGCGAGAGAAAGTACACACACAGGTTTACACACACACGTAAATCCACACACAAATGCCCAAGCCCACACACTCTCTCTTAAACCTTTCAATCCACTCCAAGACAAATGCCCCGACCAGAATAACTAAAACTATGACATCTTTAGTAATAATGAGGTGAGCAATAAAACATGTTAAATTAATATCTTAAAACCGTACAGATTGTCCAATCTACTAAGGTGCTGCCGTGGTTTAAACCTCCTCCTAAAAAGTCTCTCCAGAAAATTGAGGTTCCACCAGGGAAATAAAATGGAGAGTCTAAATTTAAAACGTCAAGGATTAAAATAATATTTTGTAACTCCTCTCGCCCTTAAACGTGAGACATATAACACAGCTCAATACTGCTTAGATTGATCAAAAGTGGATGAAAAACATACAGAATTGGAGTTGACTCCTTTTCAAGTCCAGTGAGGAAATGTATCTAAATTCAATTGATACGTAGAGAATTCATGAACTGAATTCTTAACAATTTTCTAAATTGACAGGAATTCAATTGGAACCCACCCAAACTCTGACATCACATTTAAAAACGTAGAAAGTGTAAAACTGTCGATCCTGTGTAATGAACTGGCACATCATGGACTTTAATGGCTGGATGTGATGATATCATAACATCATATGTCCATCCATTCAACAAGTCAGTCAGCTTGAGTGACCTGTAACCTCAGTACTGTGTGTGCATGTGCCTGAGCGGTGGCCATCTTGAAAATTAACCTCCTGAGCGGCCATCTTGTCTTGTCTCCATACTCATTTCGCCGTAGTAGACAGCATAGGCTGCTCCGTGTACCAATGAGTCCCCGGATCAGGCATACTGCCACCTAGTGGCAGCGCAATGAACTGTGGGCATGTATTTCCGCCCCCGCCGACTACGCCACACCCCACTCCGGCTGGGTACGGGTGGTGCCCGTGGTGGCCGCCCATGATGCCATCCGTCCGGCCGATGTGAATCTCGTCCTCCTCGCCCTCGCCTGTGGTCTTGCGGTAGACAGGGTTGTCGAAATTCATGCTCTTGGTGGCGTTCTGGCGATAGTTCCGCCAAACCAGGTAGACGCCGGTGCAGAGCAGGCCGAAGATCACTGTGGCAACAATAGGAACTGCATGCGTTTAACACACAGTGGCAGGGGAAGGATAGGGGGAGGACACAGGGGAGATGGAGGAGCGTTAATGTCATCGGAGCATGAGCATCGTGAGACGAAAGGCACAGAGATGAAGTAGAGCAAATTAAGGCATGCGGGGGGACAGAGCGGGGAGGGGGACGCAGAAGGAACTGGCCTTGAGATTTCTTTGCTAGGCTGGTGGATCAATTGCCATTAATATCATCAAGGTATAATCTCATTACTTTATTATCTAGGCAACATTATGGTTGTCTCAGAACTTCTGGAGGCAGCTAGGCTATGCGTAACCATGACACCAAGTCCTGTCAGATGGGTCATTTCTGAGAGATTGAGTCAGTATTCATGAAAAACTGTGGCTATTATGGACTGGACTTTAGGTCAGTGAAGTAGGATTTGGCACAGAGGAACTTTAACTGTCCAGTAAGCTCATAAAACTGAGGGTTTACTAGAATCTTTAAGGGTTGTATATTTAACTGATGCATTTAAGTACTGAGAGACAAGGGTGTCTAGAAGACATCCTTTCTTACAGTAGGTAGAAGGTAACATTACCTTCACTAGCTACTTCAACATTATACTTCAATTGAGTATTACTACAGGTTAGCTTTAACTGCAGATTTATTACACTTTAATATTAGCTGGATTCCAAAAGGAGTTGCAGATTATCTTCAGAGTAAAAGGTGACATCATTTCATAATCTAAGAGTTCATTGTAATTGATTTACATTTTAGTACAGAGTGACTTACTAACTTTCCCAGAGTAAAAACTCATATCATCATCATGATGCCATTACTTATGCTTGAGGACATTATTACATTATATGGGTAAGTCCTGTCCTGTCTAAGTCACCTTATAAAGATTAGGGAGTGGGGCCAGGTGAGGGGGTCAGCCCAAACATTGCTGGGTTCTTTCTGCTTATTGGCTAATTCTCTGCTAATCTAATTCACCTTGGTGAGTCTTCTGCTGTCCCTGTGACCACCAGTGTGTCCATTAATCTGTAATAAGAAGGTTAGGAGAGACTAGCATTGCCCATATGCCCTCACTATAACCTCAGTACCCTACACGTAAAGCCTCGGCTCCACATGAATTATGATAAAAACGCTCCAGAAAAGGACAGAATGACAGGGGCACGTTCATTAGGGCACACGCAACGCAATCATTTGCAGCGGAAAACGAAAATAACATTTCTTATTGGACAAATCTAGTTAGCCCCCAGGTGTTTCAGTCAGTTTTTCATCCATTTAGACTACCTCCATCTCTATGCGTTTTCTGACTACCTGCAATAATACATGCAACCAAACCCACGGCCACCTGAAGGTCTATGGTTGTTTTGATTGGAACGTACCCAACACAGACAATAAATGGATGGATATGCAGTGGCAGAATGTCAAGACACACACCATGTCTCTAGGCATGATCTCTCCGGTCCAAACTGAACTAGGATCAGTGGATAGGAGAGTAGGGCCATGGCTCTAGGCATGATCTCTCCGGTCCAAACTGAACTAGGATCAGTGGATAGGAGAGTAGGGCCATGTCTCTAGGCATGATCTCTCCGGTCCAAACTGAACTAGGATCAGTGGATAGGAGAGTAGGGCCATGTCTCTAGGCATGATCTCTCCGGTCCAAACTGAACTAGGATCAGTGGATAGGAGAGTAGGGCCATGTCTCTAGGGATGATCTCTCTCGTCCAAACTGAACTAGGATCAGTGGATAGGAGAGTAGGGCCATGTCTCTAGGCATGATCTCTCCGGTCCAAACTGAACTAGGATCAGTGGATAGGAGAGTAGGGCCATGTCTCTAGGCATGATCTCTCCGGTCCAAGCTGAACTAGGATCAGTGGATAGGAGAGTAGGGCCATGTCTCTAGGCATGATCTCTCCGGTCCAAACTGAACTAGGATCAGTGGATAGGAGAGTAGGGCCATGTCTCTAGGCATGGTCCCTCTCGTCCAAACTGAACTAGGATCAGTGGATAGGAGAGTAGGGCCATGTCTCTAGGCATGGTCCCTCTCGTCCAAACTGAACCAGGATCAGTAGATAGGAGATAAATATAGCAGTTGGGACAGGAGAAGCAGCCTCCGTGGAGTACAGAGAGTGGACATGTACTTACCTATGGGGATCACTACCCCCAGAACTGCCACTGTCAGGTTCTCACCCAGGAGGAAATGCTCACTTCCAGCTATAGAGAAGAGAGAGAGGGGGGAAGGAGGTAAGAGAGAGAGACGGAGAGAGAGAGGGGGGAAGGAGGAAAGAGAGAGAGACGGAGAGAGAGAGGGGGGAAGGAGGAAAGAGAGAGAGACGGAGAGAGAGAGGGGGAAGGAGGAAAGAGAGAGAGACGGAGAGAGAGAGGGGGGAAGGAGGAAAGAGAGAGAGAGAGAGGGGAGAAAGAAAAGCAGAGAGAAAGACAGAGATGGAGTGTCAGAGAAGAAAAGAGAGAGGGGAATTAAAAGTGAGCGAGAGAGAGTGATAGTGACAGAAAGAGGGAGAAAGAGAAAATCAAATGTTACACAAGTGCCATTTCTCAATGTCTCACTTCTCCCTTCATGACCCCTGGTACAGGGCTGTTACCCCTCAGGACCCCTGGTACAGGGCTGTTACCCTTCATGACCCCTGGTACAGGGCTGTTACCCCTCAGGACCCCTGGTACAGGGCTGTTACCCCTCAGGACCCCTGGGACAGGGCTGTTACCCCTCAGGACCCCTGGGACAGGGCTGTTACCCTTCATGTGCCCCTGGGACAGGGCTGTTACCCCTCAGGACCCCTGGTAGGGCTGTGTTACCCCTTAGGACCCCTGGGGCAGGGCTGTGTTACCCCTTAGGACCCCTGGTACAGGGCTGTTACCCTTCATGACCCCTGGGACAGGGCTGTTACCCCTCAGGACCCCTGGTAGGGCTGTGTTACCCCTTAGGACCCCTGGGGCAGGGCTGTGTTACCCCTTAGGACCCCTGGGACAGGACTGTGTTACCCCTTAGGACCCCTGGGACAGGACTGCGTTACCCCTTAGGACCCCTGGGACAGGACTGTGTTACCCCTTAGGACCCCTGGGACAGGGCTGTGTTACCCTTCATGATCCCTGGGACAGGGCTGTGTTACCCCTTAGGACCCCTGGGACAGGGCTGTGTTACCCCTTAGGATCCCTGGGACAGGGCTGTGTTACCCCTTAGGACCCCTGGGACAGGGCTGTGTTACCTGTTAGGACCCCTGGGACAGGGCTGTGTTACCCTTCGTGACCTGTGACACAGGGCTGTACTACATTGGCACTCACTGTCCTTACCTTCTAATTCTAATTCATAAACTCTATAAAGCCTAGTACACAGTCACCTCATGCCCTATACCTACCTCTCTATAACACACACACACACACACACACACACACACACACACACACACACACACACACACACACACACACACACACACACACACACACACACACACACACACACCACACACACACATACACCTCCACCAACTGCTCCCTTCTGCTTCCTCACTACCATAACCATAGAATGCCACCTTTTCAACAAGTCAGTTCATCAAATTCCTGTGCTGCTAGAGCTGCCCATGTCAACTGTCAGTGCTGTTAATGTGAAGTGGAAACGTCTAGGAGCAACAACGGCTCAGCCGCGAAGTGCTAGGCCACAAAAGCTCACAGAGAGGGACTGCCGAGTGCTGAAGCTCGTAGTGTGTAAAAATAATCTCGGTTGCAACATTCACTACAGAGTTCCAAACTGCTTCTGGAAGCAACTTCAGCACAATAACTGTTTGTAGGGAGCTTGATGAAATGGATTTCCATGGCTGAGCAGCCACACACAAGCCTAAGATCACCATGCGCAATGCCAACCGTTGGCTGGAGTGGTGCAAAGCTCGCCGCCATTGGACTCTGGAGCAGTGGAAAAGCGTTCTCTGGAGTGATGAATCACGCTTCACTATCTGGCAGTCCGACGGACGAATCTTGGTTTGGCGGATGCAAGGAGAAAGCTACCTGCCCCAATGCATGGTGCCAACTGTAAAGTTTGGTGGAGAAGGAATAATTGTCTGGGGATGTTTTTCATGGTTCGGGCCAGGCCCCTTAGTTCTAGTGAAGGGAAATCTTAACGCTACAGCATACAATGACATTGTAGATGATTCTGTGCTTCCAACTTGTGGGGACGGCCCTTACCTGTTTCCATGACAATGCCACCGTGCACAAAGCCAGGTCCATACAGAAATGTTTTGTAGAGATCGGTGTGGAAGAACTTGACTGGCCCTCACAGAGCCCTGACCTCAACCCCATCGAACACCTTTGTGATGAATTGGAATGCCGACTGCGAGCCAGGCCTAATCACCCAACATCAGTGCCCGACCTCATTAATGCTCTTGTGGCTGAATGGAAGCAAGTCCCCACAGCAATGTTCCAACATCTAGTGGGAAGCCTTCCCAGAAGAGTGGAGGCTGTTATAGCAGCAAAAGGGGGACCAACTCCATATTAATGCCCATGATTTTGGAATGAGATGTTCGACGAGCTCACACTCACACACAATAATGACATTTTATATGATCATGCCTGCTAGGTGAAATGTTGTTTCTATCTCTCTAAATTATTGAAAATTACACATCTACGCTAATTGCTGAATAAGGGGAATACATGGATAATTGAAGCCTTTTTATGGTGTGCTGTCAAATCTATTTTACTATGTAGCTAACTGCCACTTATTTACGTCTGTTAAACAGAGTACAAACATACTGCACAGATACAAACACCCACACACTCACAGTGGTGGGAGAGGTTGCTGTCCTCCTTGACGACAAAGCCTACTGTGGTGGAGGTGACCAGGATCCCACTGTCAGCAGTGGGATCCAAACCACGGCCTTCCTTCTCCTCCACCCCAGGTTTTGAGCTAGGGGGGGGCTCTGGGGTGCTGGAGGGGGCTGGGATGAGGTAGGGCACCCCGGCGTCTGCCTGGGACAACCCAGAAGTGCGAGGGGAGACCTTGTCGTTGGCGGCCGTGGTGATGGCCACAGGTGATGATGTGGTAGTGGTCTCATTTGCTAGAGGAAGAAGGAAAGTCAATATTAGTTATAGTTTATCAATTTATTTTGGACAGTGAAGCTAAAACTGAAGCTCAACACGGCAGCATTTTGGATTTGAGATCAAATGTTTCATGAGATGCAACAACACAGAATGTAACCTTTTATTTGAGGGTATTTTCATACATTTCTGTTTTACCGTTTACAAATGAAAGCACTTTATGTATCTAGTCCCCAAATTTAAAGAAGTCATAAGTATTTGGAAAACAATTCACTTATAGAATGAGCTCCAAAAGTATTGGATCAGTGACACATGTTATTGTTGTTTTGGTTCTGTACTCCAGCACTTTGGATTTGAAATGAAACTATGACTATGATGTTAAAGTGCAGACTGTCAGCTTTAATTTGAGGGTATTTTCATCCACTGTTTGGAAATGAAAGCACTTTATGTATCTAGTCCCCGCATCTGGAAGTGTCATAAGTATTTGGACAAATTCACTTATAGTGTATTAAAGTAGTCAAAAGTTTAGTATTTGGTCCCATATTCCTAGCACACAATGACTCTACAAACTTGTTAGATGCATTTGCAGTTTTGGTTGTGTTTCATATTAAAGAAATGAATGGTAAATAATGTATTGTGTCATTTTGGAGTCACTTTTATTGTAAATAAGAATATAATATATTTCAAAACACAGTTTTACATTAATGTGGATGCTACCATGGTTACAGATAATCCTGAATGAATCGTGAATAATGATGAGTGAGAAAGTTACAGAGGGTCAAAGATCATGCTAACCTCTCACCATTACCAATAACAGGGGAGGTTAGCATGTCTTGGGGATATGATCTAACCTTTCACCATTACCAATAACAGGGAAGGTTAGCATGTCTTGGGGATATGATCTAACCTCTCACCATTACCAATAACAGGGGAGGTTAGCATGTCTTGGGGATATGATCTAACCTCTCACCATTACCAATAACAGGGGAGGTTAGCATGTCTTGGGGATATGATCTAACCTCTCACCATTACCAATAACAGGGGAGGTTAGCATGTCTTGGGGATATGATCTAACCTCTCACCATTACCAATAACAGGGGGGTACGATATTTATGCCTCTGTAACTTTCTCACTTATCATTATTCACGATTAGACTACAACACGATTAGACTAGAACACAATTAGACCAGAACAATATTAGACGTGAACAATATTAGACCTGAACAATATTAGACCTGACCAATATTAGACTAGACCAATATTAGCACAATTAGACTAGAATAGAACACGATTAGACTAGAACACAATTAGACTAGAACACGATTAGACTAGAACACAATTAGACTAGAACACAATTAGACTAGAACACAATTAGACTAGAACACAATTAGACTAGAACACAATTAGACTAGAACACAATTAGACTAGAACACAATTAGACTAGAACACAATTAGACTAGAACACAATTAGACTAGAACACAATTAGACTAGAACATAATTAGACTAGAACACAATTAGACTAGAACACAATTAGACTAGAACACAATTAGACTAGAACACAATTAGACTAGAACACAATTAGACTAGAACACGATTAGACTAGAACACAATTAGACTAGAACACGATTAGACTAGAACACAATTAGACTAGAACACGATTAGACTAGAACACGATTAGACTAGAACACGATTAGACTAGAACACGATTGGACTAGAACACGATTGGACTAGAACACGATTAGACTAGAACACGATTAGACTAGAACACAATTAGACTAGAACACAATTAGACTAGAACACAATTAGACTAGAACACAATTAGACTAGAACACAATTAGACTAGAACACGATTAGACTAGAACACAATTAGACTAGAACACGATTAGACTAGAACACGATTAGACTAGAACACGATTAGACTAGAACACGATTAGACTAGAACACAATTAGACTAGAACACGATTAGACTAGAACACGATTAGACTAGAACACGATTAGACTAGAACACAATTAGACTAGAACACGATTAGACTAGAACACGATTAGACTAGAACACAATTAGACTAGAACACGATTAGACTAGAACACAATTAGACTAGAACACGATTAGACTAGAACACGATTAGACTAGAACACGATTAGACTAGAACACGATTAGACTAGAACACAATTAGACTAGAACACAATTAGACTAGAACACAATTAGACTAGAACACAATTAGACTAGAACACGATTAGACTAGAACACGATTGGACTAGAACACGATTAGACTAGAACACCATTAGACTAGAACACCATTAGACTAGAACACCATTAGACTAGAACACGATTAGACTAGAACACAATTAGACTAGAACACCATTAGACTAGAACACCATTAGACTAGAACACGATTAGACTAGAACACGATTGGACTAGAACACCATTAGACTAGAACACGATTAGACTAGAACACGATTAGACTAGAACACCATTAGACTAGAACACCATTAGACTAGAACACGATTAGACTAGAACACGATTAGACTAGAACACAATTAGACTAGAACACAATTAGACTAGAACACAATTAGACTAGAACACAATTAGACTAGAACACAATTAGACTAGAACACCATTAGACTAGAACACAATTAGACTAGAACACCATTAGACTAGAACACGATTAGACTAGAACACAATTAGACTAGAACACAATTAGACTAGAACACCATTAGACTAGAACACGATTAGACTAGAACACCATTAGACTAGAACACCATTAGACTAGAACACGATTAGACTAGAACACCATTAGACTAGAACACAATTAGACTAGAACACAATTAGACTAGAACACAATTAGACTAGAACACCATTAGACTAGAACACGATTAGACTAGAACACCATTAGACTAGAACACGATTAGACTAGAACACAATTAGACTAGAACACAATTAGACTAGAACACGATTAGACTAGAACACAATTAGACTAGAACACGATTAGACTAGAACACAATTAGACTAGAACACGATTAGACTAGAACACAATTAGACTAGAACACGATTAGACTAGAACACGATTAGACTAGAACACAATTAGACTAGAACACGATTGGACTTTAAGGTGATCATATAGTTTTACAATAGTTTTATCAAAACCTAAAATAAAGTCAAATCCCACACAGTAGTAGAGGCTGGGGTCACATTAAATCAGAGGATGGGCTTTATGCTAACGGATAGAATGGAATGAAGGGAACGATACCAGTTGAGCCCATTCTCCCACCAGCCTCCACTACTACCCACCCACACCCATTCTCCCACCAGCCTCCACTACTACCCACCCACACCCATTCTCCCACCAGCCTCCACTACTACCCACCCACACCCATTCTCCCACCAGCCTCCACTAACACCCACCCACACCCATTCTCCCACCAGCCTCCACTAACACCCACCCACACCCATTCTCCCACCAGCCTCCACTAACACCCACCCACACCCATTCTCCCACCAGCCTCCACTAACACCCACCCACACCCATTCTCCCTCCATCCTCCACTAACACCCACCCACACCCATTCTCCCACCAGCCTCCACTACTACCCACCCACACCCATTCTCCCACCAGCCTCCACTAACACCCACCCACACCCATTCTCCCACCAGCCTCCACTAACACCCACCCACACCCATTCTCCCACCAGCCTCCACTAACACCCACCCACACCCATTCTCCCACCAGCCTCCACTACCACCCACCCACACCCATTCTCCCACCAGCCTCCACTAACACCCACCCTCTCACCTGGCATGCAGGCACGCATTTCGGGGCCCAGGTCCTGTCCTGTGGGGCAGGCGCAGGTGTATTTGGGGGAGTGCTCTGTGATCTGGGGGGCTTTGAGACACAGGTACTCACAGCCACCGTTGTCCTCACTGCCCAGGTTACAGCTGTCTGGGCCTTATTGAGGGAGATAGAGACACACACACAGTCAGAGACACAGTCAGAGACGGAGACACAATCAGAGACAGAGGCACAGTCAGAGACAGAGACACAGTCAGAGACACAATCAGAGACAGAGACAAGAGACACAGTCAGAGACAAGAGTCAGAGACAGAGACACAGTCAGAGACAAGAGTCAGAGACAGAGACGCAGTCAGAGTCAGAGACACAGTCAGAGTCAGAGACACAGTCAGAGTCAAGAAGCACAGTCAGAGACAGAGACACAGTCAGAGACAGAGACGAGAGACACAGTCAGAGACAAGAGACACAGTCAGAGTCAGAGACATAGTCAGAGACACAGTCAGAGTCAGAGACATAGTCAGAGACACAGTCAGAGACAAGAGACACAGTCAGAGTCAGAGACATAGTCAGAGACAGGGAAAGTCAGAGACACAGTCGGAGACAGAGACACAGTCAGAGACACAGTCAGAAACACCTGGTTGCTGGCGGAGCGGGTGGAAGACCACTATGTCGTGAGGGTCTTTGAGGTGCTCGGCCACTGTGCTGATGTCCTGGCCCGTTAGCCTGTTAGCGCTGTACACCGCCTCTCTCTCCCGGTCTGTCCAGTAGATACGGTCCTGACAGGAGGAAAGAGATGAGGGAGGGATGGAAGGAAGGAGAGAGAGAGAAGCAACGAATAGACAATCACTTTGTACATCAATAACATTGTGTGTAATTATCCGTCAAATAATGTAGCAGACAGACGGCACTTTGATTTATAAAAGGCTGAGCTAGCTAGTGGCACTTTGATTTATAAAAGGCTGAGCTAGCTAGTGGGACTTTGGGGAAATGTTGTTGTAAAAGTGGTTGTAAAAATACATTAGACAGACAGACAGACAGACAGACAGTCTGACTTCTCAAGCAGCGTCATGTCAATAAGCTATACTTTTACAGTTCAGAAATATCTAGGTACTGTATCTCTCATTGCTACTGTAAGGGTGAGCATTCCATTCCACTGAGATAAACCAACTCTGACCTCGACTTCACCCTGTTGTTGTTGATTTTCTGTTTCCGGGACCGTTCCCCTAACATTATCAACCTTCAAAAGACCTTCTGCGGAGGGGAGCTGACATCATTCCGTTCTGCGGAAGGGAGCTGACATCATTCCGTTCTGCGGAGAGGAACTGATATCATTCCTGCTATTGATGTGGAAACCCACAACTTAATGCCCATAAGAGTGTGGGGGCGAGATGTCACAACCTGCAGTACCGAAGTGTGTATGGGGGGGCAAGTATCTATGTGTGCGTGTCAGGGTGACCAGAATGGCGCCGGACAACGAGACCGGGAAGATTTAAATTTACCGGCCATTTGAGAAATTTACCGGACCCATGTGCATTGGGTACATAAACCCATTAGGTCGTCCAACCACGGTGCTCAGAATGACAGAAATTACTTTTAGATTGTGGTGATGCGTCTGAACAGAACATGCAACTCATCTAATGAAGCAGCTAATAAACCGTCATTTTCAAACATTGACAAAATGCAATTCACGGGAAAACACCATTCTAAACAGAACACCTGGGAAAACACCATTCTAAACAGAGCACCTGGGAAAACACCATTCTAAACAGAGCACCTGGGAAAACACCATTCTAAACAGAGCACCTGGGAAAACACCATTCTAAACAGAGCACCTGGGAAAACACCATTCTAAACAGAGCACCTGGGAAAACACCATTCTAAACAGAGCACCTGGGAAAACGCCATTCTAAACAGAGCACCTGGGAAAACGCCATTCTAAACAGAGCACCTGGGAAAACACCATTCTAAACAGAGCACCTGGGAAAACGCCATTCTAAACAGAGCACCTGGGAAAACGCCATTCTAAACAGAGCACCTGGGAAAACACCATTCTAAACAGAGCACCTGGGAAAACACCATTCTAAACAGAGCACCTGGGAAAACACCATTCTAAACAGAGCACCTGGGAAAACACCATTCTACACAGAGCACCTGGGAAAACACCATTCTAAACAGAGCACCTGGGAAAACACCATTCTAAACAGAGCACCTGGGAAAACACCATTCTAAACAGAGCACCTGGGAAAACACCATTCTACACAGAGCACCTGGGAAAACACCATTCTACACAGAGCACCTGGGAAAACACCATTCTTAATAACAGAGCACCTGGTAGCAGTTTCATATGTGACTGAGATGAAAATGGGGAATTTAAAGATGCAACAACTAGGATGGGTTGCTAATATGACTAGGACTGTGACGATTTTACTGTGTCGAAAAGGGACCCCGCCATCCCCTCTAGTTACTGCCCTTGTTATCCTGGAGTTGCTTTCCTTGAGCATGATATGCCGCCATAGGGGTGGAGAGCAAGACCATGCAGGATCTTAAAGACAGGGCTTGCATCTACATACTGCTTAGAGCTATCCAGACTAAATAAAGGATGTTTGTAAATGATATGACAATGGTGGTAACTGTTTGGTTTGTTATCAAAAATGTTAAGTGCTTGTTTGTAGAGTGATTAAATTGGTTTCAGAATAGTAGCTCCTGCTCCCTCTGTGACAAGCATGTGAGGCAATATCTAAGATGTGAGAAGATCCCAGCATGCATGAGGCAGGGCCTCCAGACGAAGGAAAGTTCTTATCAACCTAAAGTTGGATAATCCAAACTTAAATGTGTTTTACCACCTTCTTCACATGTTTCTCAAATATCAAGTTGGAGTCCAAAATGACACCAAGATACCTGAAGTTAGACACAACTTTCAGATTATCCTCCATTAACCAGAACAGCTAGTTGGAGCCCAACATGACACCAAGATACCTGAAGTTAGACACAACTTTCAGATTCATCCCATTAACCAGAACAGCTAGTTGGAGTCCAAAATGACACCAAGATACCTGAAGTTAGACACAACTTTCAGATTCATCCCATTAACCAGAACAGCTAGTTGGAGTCCAAAATGACACCAAGATACCTGAAGTTAGACACAACTTTCAGATTCATCCCATTAACCAGAACAGCTAGTTGGAGTCCAAAATGACACCAAGATACCTGAAGTTAGACATAACTTTCAGATTCTCCCCATTAACCAGAACAGCTAGTTGGAGTCCAAAATGACACCAAGATACCTGAAGTTAGACACAACTTTCAGATTCATCCCATTAACCAGAACAGCTAGTTGGAGTCCAAAATGACACCAAGATACCTGAAGTTAGACACAACTTTCAGATTCATCCCATTAACCAGAACAGCTAGTTGGAGTCCAAAATGACACCAAGATACCTGAAGTTAGACATAACTTTCAGATTCTCCCCATTAACCAGAACAGCTAGTTGGAGTCCAAAATGACACCAAGATACCTGAAGTTAGACACAACTTTCAGATTCATCCCATTAACCAGAACAGCTAGTTGGAGTCCAAAATGACACCAAGATACCTGAAGTTAGACACAACTTTCAGATTCTCCCCATTAACAGGATTTCTTAGAGAAGTACATACAAACAGTTTTGTCGATATTTAAATGCAGGCAAGAATTAGTCATCCATTTAGAAACATAGCTCCAGTTAACTTATAAACAACCAATTGTCTATTTTTTTAGTGTACATTCAGAACTGTATCATCTGCATACATGTTAACTTGTGGGAGATAATTTATATAGATGGTGAACAGAAGGGGGCCTAATATTGACCCTTGTGGGACCCCAATGTTATAGTAAAGAGTCCGACTGAGTGTCCCCCCAAACGAACCCTTTGGCTTCTGTTTGTCAGATAATAACTTCTAAGGAGGATAGGAGGACCTCATGATTCACAGTATCAAAGGCCTTTTTAAGATCCAAAAAGACTGTGCCGACTTCACCACCTATGTCCAGTTTAGATTTAATGCACTCCAGAAAATAGCAATTGGCTGTTTCGGTAGAATGGTTAGTTTTGAATCCAAATTGCATTTGATGTATGGAGTTGCCCTGAATGAGGGGATCAGTCAGATAATCAGCCACCCGTCTTTCAGCTACTTTTCATAGCACTGGAAGAATACTCATATTTCGGTCATTTCCACCAGTGTTGGGTCACCAGATTTTAAAACAGGTATCGTTGCAGCAGACTACCAAGCATTGAGGAAGAACCCATATTTGATGGAAAGATTAACTATATGGACAATAGGGGCAATCAGAGAATATTTGTGTCTCTTCAGGAATACAGTTTCTAGGCCAAAATACATTGTTTGTTCTAGAGCTCCTGAAGAAGCTAATAACACTGTCCACTGCTGATGCTGAAATTTCAGGAATTCTGAATATTGGTTTAGTATTATCTATTGTAGTGAGAACTGTGGTCTTGGTTGAAAATCTTTGAGCCAGTTCCCTGACAGAGTCAACAAAAAAAAATGTTAAAGGTGGTGGATATGAAATTGGAGTCTTGAATTAGAATCCCATTAACCTTTAATTCAGGATGGTTTTGGGCCTTTTCAGCTCCTCTCCCTCTAAGTTGGTTGAGATTCTCCCAAATCACTTTGCCATTTCCTTTTCCTGCATTGATCTAAGAAAGAACTCTGCTTTTGCTTTTTTTTTTATATATATTTCGAACCACTTTATTTCTCAGTGCTGTAAATATACATCTGTCATCATTCTTACCAGACTTCAGTGCTTTTTTTCCCAAGGAAAAATCCCGTTCCCTCATCTGCCTCCAGAGGTCCTCGTTAAGACATGGTAGAGAGGTTTTCCGTCTTGGTTTACATTTCCTAGTGAAAGAGGTATCCAATTTGCCAATAGCTGACAGAAATGTTCTGTATACAGACTCTGGGTCTTCATTGCTTATCAGATCAGACCAGTGAATGTGACTGATAGGTGCATCGTAGTTCCTCTGCTCACTTTTATGGATTTTGTTATCGTACTGTTGCAGATTAATATGGTTCTTAAATCTCTTTTTCGTGATTTTTCTATTTGGATCTATCTAACATTGTGGTCAGCTATGCCAGTTAGTAAGTTACTGGACTTAATTATTTGATCAGGTCTGTTTGTAAACACCAATTTGAGTCTGGGATGACTGTGTTACTCTGGTTGGACCTTGTAATATTTGAGTCAGGTTGAAACAATCTGTGATGTGATGTCTTTTAGTTTTTCTCTGCAAGTTTCGTTTTCCCAGTTCATACAGAAATCGCCCATGAAGATAATCTCCTTCTTATGATCACATTCTTTAAGCATGGCATTTAGATGGTCATAAAACAAGATATCAGATGTTGGTGGTCGATATAATCCAATAATAGCGAGAGACATATGAGGGGAGAGGAACACATTCAGCCCCATACATTCAATGTCATTGGCATGTTTCCATATGATAGGATTGCAAGTTATCTTTCATGTACATAAGTAATCCACCCCCTCTGCCCTCTCCCTTGTCCCTCCTGAATATGGAATATCCAGGAACATTAAAGGCAGAAATAGGAGAAGATTTCTTCGCCCATGTCTCAGAGAAACAGAAAAAAATCTAGATTAGAGGTTGTTCAATAAATGTTCCACCTGTTCAGTCTTAGAAATAATGCTATGCATATTAAGATGCCCTCCCAGTTTTCCTCTAGGCTTGGAACGAGGGTTCCAGAGCACTTTAACCTGATTAACGGTTTGAAGAAGTTTCAAGGTACGATGTTTTCTAATACCTGGGTATTAGGTATATTGTTAAGGGAACTGAGTTTCTGTCTCGAAGGCGGGTTTTATTAGGGACATGTATAAAGAGTTGGCATTAAAATTAAATTATTGGCAGATTGCTCATCCTCTTGAAAAGCCATGTTAGCGACAGAAGTTATGCTCACATACACACAATGTCCTATGAACCAGATCATTTTGGTTACTCAAATATAGATTATTTCAATCCTCCATCAATGATTTCGGTCTGGATGGCTAATTAGGGGGACTTTTCTCCACTTCTCCCAGAATGACATCCCCCATATCATTTTTTTCTGCAGGTGACCTACTGTAACTCCAGACTCTGATGGGGAGCTTGGTAGCCTGGGCTGCTTGGGTGTATGTTGATTCCGGATTGTTTGAATGAAGGCCAGCATTGATGTTTGGCTGCCTTCTTTTGTATCCCCAGAGATTTGCACCACTTTCGGGGTCTCTTATTTACCTCAACGTTTTCTATCGGGTTGTAATTGTCACTAGTCACTTTCCCAGCCTCATTTTTTTAGCATTTTTCCTCTTATTCTTCTTCTTCTTTTTCTGGGAACGAGAGGCCACTGTTGCAGACTCTGGCTCACCAGGTACCAACTCCGATGTTTCATTCACTCCGTCTTTGTCCTTGGGAGCCGAGGAATTATTATCTTCTATCTCAGTCTCACGTTCAGTCATTTCAGCTGAGATACGTGATACGTCTGCCCTGCCCATAGGGACAGGATTGTTATCCTGCACACAGTGTGAAAACATTTATTCTATGTACCTTACGTTGTCCAGTGTAGTAGGACTGTACTCTACCATCTCCTGACCCCCTCTAGTGTGGGATTGTGTCAGCCAGTCCTGTCTACGCGCAGGACCTTGTCCATCATAAAATACTTTGATCCAGTGAGCCCATCTTTAACAGATCGTGTTCTAGGAATGATGGATGCTGCTTCAACATATACAAAGGATTTCCATTGGAGCAGTTTGTAAGTTGACCGTTTTATCTTATCATGCGCCTCATCACTCTCCCCACCACCTTACATCCAGCGTCAGCCAGAAACTCAGTCACAACACTATAATCAGCTGATTCAGGTAGTTGTTTAATTGTAGCTGGAATGTAGTCCTGGTCAGCGCGACTTCAAACTGAACAGATTATTCTCTTTGAACACAAACATGTATTCCTCTGATCAGAAGCTTTGCCCTTTCTTCCTTACTCAGAATATATATATATACGCCAGAGTGCACGTACTCTCTGTACTGGCCTCAAGTGATTTGTATGAATTTCCTGTATGAGACTGTGGTAGAGCTCCTCCTCCTTAATGGGGTTGGCTATGGCCTCCTTTGTCAGGATCTCTCCATGATAAAAATAGGTAAAACAGTCTCCTTTGGGGCATTTCCACCCACAACCTTGCTCCGTGTCTCATTTTCCATTTTCCTTGACATCAGTTTTTGCATCGCTGGAAATAGCCACAACTACAGCAGGCATTTTAATTGTAGTGTTAATGATTAAAGTCATTTGTTTAACATTGAAATATATCAACACAATTATTCAGCATTATACAGTGAGGATACTTCTTACTTAAAAGAATTGATCAATGGTTGATCCTCAAATAGATATTTTCTGGATTCAGGGTTCTCCAGCAATAGAAGCTTCCCAGCCGGACCGAATACCCGAACAAAAGGAGATATCGAAACACAACAAAACTAAATATGGATATATCATTCCTGACCTTACAGGCCAGGCCGTCTGTCGATAAAACCAAAAACGAATCAAACAAGCAAACATGCCATCTGGTTTCTATGGATAGATAATAAACAGAGTGTAGCAGCAGTGTCAAAACAAATGGGGGGGAGTCAATGCTAATAGTCCGGGTGATCATTTGATTAATTGTTCTTATGTCTTGCGGGGAAAAGCTGTTAAGGATCCTTTTGGACCTAGACTTGACGCTCCGGTACCGCTTGCTGTGGGGGCAGCAGAGAGAACAGTTTTTGACTTGGGTGATTGGAATTTTTTGGGCCTTCCTCTGACACCGCCTAGTATAGAGGTCATGAATGACAGGAAGCTTGACCTCAGTGATGTACTGGGCAGTACACACTACCCTCTGTAGCGCCTTGAATGGGCTTATAAAAGCACATGTTTTACTCCAGCAACACCCAGCTGAGGAGTTGCAGGCGAAATCCCGTCTCTTCATGTGAAATCCCGTCTCTGTATGCAAAATCCCGTCTCTTCATGTGAAATCCCGTCTCTGTATGCGAAATCCCGTCTCTTTATGCAAAATCCCGTCTCAGTATGCGAAATCCCGTCTCAGTATGCGAAATCCCGTCTCTTTATGCGAAATCAGTATGCTGCGTGTTGTGTCGGATAAATAAGGTTACAGGTTCACTTATTTCCACTAAATTATGCAAATGAACCTATAGGCCGATAGGCATGATGGTCAAATCTATTTACATCGACTGGTATTTCCATCAGTGGATAAAAAGCATTATTTTGCAAAAAAAATAGAAAATCAGGCTAATGTAAACCTGGTGCGTGTGTGTAATGTAAACCTGGTACGTGTGTGTAATGTAAACCCTGGTACGTGTGTGTAATGTAAACCTGGTGCGTGTGTGTAATGTAAACCTGGTACGTGTGTGTAATGTAAACCCTGGTGCGTGTGTGTAATGTAAACCTGGTGCGTGTGTGTAATGTAAACCTGGTGCGTGTGTGTAATGTAAACCTGGTGCGTGTGTGTAATGTAAACCCTGGTACGTGCGTGTAATGTAAACCTGGTACGTGTGTGTAATGTAAACCTGGTACGTGTGTGTAATGTAAACCTGGTGCGTGTGTGTAATGTAAACCTGGTGCGTGTGTGTAATGTAAACCTGGTGCGTGTGTGTAATGTAAACCTGGTGCGTGTGTGTAATGTAAACCTGGTGCGTGTGTGTAATGTAAACCCTGGTACGTGTGTGTAATGTAAACCTGGTGCGTGTGTGTAATGTAAACCTGGTGCGTGTGTGTAATGTAAACCTGGTGCGTGTGTGTAATGTAAACCTGGTGCGTGTGTGTAATGTAAACATGGTGCGTGTGTGTAATGTAAACCTGGTGCGTGTGTGTAATGTAAACCTGGTGCGTGTGTGTAATGTAAACCTGGTGCGTGTGTGTAATGTAAACCTGGTGCGTGTGTGTAATGTAAACCTGGTGCGTGTGTGTAATGTAAACCCTGGTGCGTGTGTGTAATGTAAACCTGGTGCGTGTGTGTAATGTAAACCTGGTGCGTGTGTGTATGTGTGTTAGTGTACGTGTGCTGCAATACACTAAATAAAACTGTAATAAAAGTGGATTGGGTTTTACGAAAGGTTTTCTTCTCACAAAATTGACAATAAATGATGTATTATTAAACCACCATCCTGCAGTAGCTTTCAATAAGAACATATTTTTCCTTTTAGCTACTACAATGCATAAGAAATTTTAACATATTAACTTTTAATAGTAGAGCTCTACTGTAGATGCAGAAAGGATTTCCATTTTTTTCTGAAATTGTAAAACGCTCCTTTCAAATTTACCAGCAGTTTTGGGAGTGGATAGTTGGGAGTGGAGAGTAGGGAGAGGAGAGAACGGAGAGTAGGGAGTGGAGAGAACGGAGAGGAGAGTAGGGAGAGGAGAGAACGGAGAGTAAAGTAGGGAGAGGAGAGAACGGAGAGTAGGGAGTGGAGAGAACGGAGAGGAGAGTAGGGAGAGGAGAGAATGGAGAGTAGGGAGCGGAGAGAACGGAGAGTAGGGAGCGGAGAGAACGGAGAGGAGAGTAGGGAGAGGAGAGAACGGAGAGTAGGGAGTGGAGAGTAGGGAGAGGAGAGAACGGAGAGTAGGGAGCGGAGAGAACGGAGTGGAGAGTAGGGAGAGGAGAGAACGGAGAGTAGGGAGCGGAGAGAACGGAGAGGAGAGTAGGGAGAGGAGAGAACGGAGAGTAGGGAGTGGAGAGAACGGAGAGGAGAGTAGGGAGAGGAGAGAATGGAGAGTAGGGAGTGGAGAGTAGGGAGAGGAGAGAACGGAGAGTAGGGAGCGGAGAGAACGGAGTGGAGAGTAGGGAGAGGAGAGAACGGAGAGTAGGGAGTGGAGAGTAGGGAGAGGAGAGAACGGAGAGTAGGGAGCGGAGAGAACGGAGTGGAGAGTAGGGAGAGGAGAGAACGGAGAGTAGGGAGTGGAGAGAACGGAGAGGAGAGTAGGGAGAGGAGAGAATGGAGAGTAGGGAGCGGAGAGAACGGAGAGTAGGGAGCGGAGAGAACGGAGAGTAGGGAGAGGAGAGAACGGAGAGTAGGGAGTGGAGAGTAGGGAGAGGAGAGAACGGAGAGTAGGGAGCGGAGAGAACGGAGTGGAGAGTAGGGAGAGGAGAGAACGGAGAGTAGGGAGCGGAGAGAACGGAGCGGAGAGTAGGGAGGGGAGGGGAGAGGAGAGTACGGAGGGGAGAGGAGAGTATGGAGCTTAGCGGAGAGTAGGGAGCGGAAAGTACGGAGAGGAGAGGAGAGTATGGAGGGGAGAGGAGAGTACGGAGGGGAGAGGAGAGTACAGAGCGGAGAGGAGAGTACGGAGGGGAGAGTGCGGAGGGGAGAGTACGGAGCTGGGAGTTTAGGAGCGGAGCGTTAGGAGTCTCTTTATGAATTTGAACAGTGGACTAAAACAATGTCATTACCACAGTGGATGACCATGCAGAGTCTTTAAGGCAGCAGGGTAAATACCACAGTGCCTAAACTGGCTGTGAAATGAAACTGACACACACTTACATGCTGGCTAGACCGGACAACCACGTGCGTCATCGCGCGCAT
This sequence comes from Oncorhynchus kisutch, assembly GCF_002021735.2. Classification (NCBI taxonomy): domain Eukaryota; kingdom Metazoa; phylum Chordata; class Actinopteri; order Salmoniformes; family Salmonidae; genus Oncorhynchus; species Oncorhynchus kisutch. The sequence goes on from NC_034200.2 coordinate 34,752,903, forward strand.
GTTGATTTTGTACATTCACACCAAATGTGATCCAGACACGCAGGTTAAAATATCAAAATGAAAAATTCATCGACATTTAGCTAGCTAGCTTGCTGTCGCTGGGATATAAACCACCACTGTGCTTCTCCACCTGCATTGCTTGCTGTTTGGGGTTTTAGGCTGGGTTTCTGTACAGCACTTTGAGATATCAGCTGATGTACGAAGGGCTATATAAATAAATTTGATTTGATTTGATTTGATATAAACATTTTGTTGTTATTTTACCTGAAATGCACAAGGTCATTTTCTTCTGGATCTTGTGTTGTCTACTCCGACATTTAATCCACAGATAAAAAGGGGAAACTAACAGTTTCTAATAATCTCTTGGCCACTGGACTGGAGTGTGGGCCTCAGTTCATCTTTCAATCACCCACGTGGGTGTATGCTCCTAAAAACCAATGAGGAGGTGGCAGGACTTGCAGTGTGTCAAGCGTCAAAAATACGCAGACGCTCGTTGCCACGCGCGAGTGGTTTAGATTAAATGATTGAATAAATTGTATGTGTACATTTATTTTACAACGTTCAAACTCCTTCAAGACCATTGGAAAAGCATTCCAGGTGAAGCTGGTTGAGAGTGTGCCAAGAGTGTGCAAAGCTGTCATCAAGACAAAGTGTGGCTACTTTGAAGAATCTAAAATATATTTTCATTGGTTTAACACTTTTTTCGGTTATTACATGATTCCATTTGTGTTATTTCATAGTGTTGATGCCTTACAATGTAGAAAATAGTAAAACAATTTATAAAACCCTTGTATGAGGCGTGTCCAAACTTTTGACTGTTAGTGTATGCTTGTGCACACGCAGACACACACACACACACACGCACAGACTTGCACTTCCCTCTGGCCCAGCCCGACCCAGCCTCCAGCCTGGCTGTGTGTGCCATGTGACTAGGGCCAGCAGTAAAACGTTGTTATGGGTGTGTGCCAGTGTGTCAAAGCTGTGCCTGCACAACCATATGTGCCAATGTTGTGGTCCTGCCTGCAGTGTGTGTGTGGCACTAAGAACAACAGAGATCTGGCCAGAGCTCAGCTCCTCTCCTGTTTCCTCAGTTTATTCCAAACAGTATGTTATCCCAGAGGGGAACACAGCACAGCAGATACACATTATTTTATTTTTGTATTTTAGCAGACACACTTATCCAGAGCGACTTACAGGAGGAATGAGGACACATCCCCAGGTTTTTCACCTTGTCGGCTCCTATAATAAACCCCTATAATAAACCCCTATAATAAACCCCTATAATAAACCCCTACAATAAACCACTATAATAAATCCCTATAATAAACCACTACAATAAACCACTATAATAAATGCCTATAATAAACCCCTATAATAAACCCCTACAATAAATGCCTATAATAAACCCCTATAATAAACCACTATAATAAACCACTATAATAAATGCCTATAATAAACCCCTATTTTATTTTTTATTTTACCTTTATTTAACTAGGCAAGTCAGTTAAGAACAAATTCTTATTTTCAATGACGGCCTAGGAACAGTGGGTTAACTGCCTGTTCGGGGGCAGAACGACAGATTTGTACCTTATCAGCTCGGGGATATGAACATGCATGTTAATGCGAGTGTAGCGAAATGCTTGTGCTTCTAGTTCCGACAATGCAGTAATAACCAACGAGTAATCTAACCAAACAATTCCAAAACTACTCCCTTATACACACAAGTGTAAAGGGATAAAGAATATGTACATAAAGATATATGAATGAGCGATAGTACAGAACGGCATAGACAAGATGCAGTAGATGGTATCGAATTACTTAAAAATCATACAATGTGATTTTCTGGATTTTTGTTTTAGATTCCGTCTCTCACAGTTGAAGTGTACCTATGATAAAAATGACAGACCTCTACTTGCTTTGTAAGTGGGAAAACCTGCAAAATCGTCAGTGTATCAAATACTTGTTCTCCCCACTATATATGGCTAATGCTGAGACAATAAGAAGACACAGTTTGTTTCATCACAAAACTGGAGAGCAACCTCTGTCAGGTGAAGTCCACAAAGCATATTGCATGTACAGTAACAGACAGTGACATGACCTACAGCATGGTGAAGCAAGCTAAAGTTGCTGACATTTTTTGGACCACTAAACAACTATTGACTTAGAACCACAGAGAGTTACCGCAAATCACAAAGAAAACAGGAGCTGCCTCCACTATTCCAGCACCATTTCAACTTCAACAGGGAGTAGGGAGAGGAGAGAACGGAGAGTAGGGAGCGGAGAGAACGGAGAGGAGAGTAGGGAGAGGAGAGAATGGAGAGTAGGGAGCGGAGAAAACGGAGTGGAGAGTAGGGAGAGGAGAGAACGGAGAGTAGGGAGTGGAGAGAACGGAGAGGAGAGTAGGGAGAGGAGAGAATGGAGAGTAGGGAGTGGAGAGTAGGGAGAGGAGAGAACGGAGAGTAGGGAGCGGAGAGAACGGAGTGGAGAGTAGGGAGAGGAGAGAACGAGAGTAGGGAGTGGAGAGTAGGGAGAGGAGAGAACGGAGAGTAGGGAGCGGAGAGAACGGAGTGGAGAGTAGGGAGAGGAGAGAACGGAGAGTAGGGAGTGGAGAGAACGGAGAGGAGAGTAGGGAGAGGAGAGAATGGAGAGTAGGGAGCGGAGAGAACGGAGAGTAGGGAGCGGAGAGAACGGAGAGGAGAGTAGGGAGAGGAGAGAACGGAGAGTAGGGAGTGGAGAGTAGGGAGAGGAGAGAACGGAGAGTAGGGAGCGGAGAGAACGGAGTGGAGAGTAGGGAGAGGAGAGAACGGAGAGTAGGGAGCGGAGAGAACGGAGCGGAGAGTAGGGAGGGGAGGGGAGAGGAGAGTACGGAGGGGAGAGGAGAGTATGGAGCTTAGCGGAGAGTAGGGAGCAGAAAGTACGGAGAGGAGAGGAGAGTATGGAGGGGAGAGGAGAGTACGGAGGGGAGAGGAGAGTACAGAGCGGAGAGGAGAGTACGGAGGGGAGAGTGCGGAGGGGAGAGTACGGAGCTGGGAGTTTAGGAGCGGAGCGTTAGGAGTCTCTTTATGAATTTGAACAGTGGACTAAAACAATGTCATTACCACAGTGGATGACCATGCAGAGTCTTTAAGGCAGCAGGGTAAATACCACAGTGCCTAAACTGGCTGTGAAATGAAACTGACACACACTTACATGCTGGCTAGACCGGACAACCACGTGCGTCATCGCGCGCATGCTGATTTTGTACATTCACACCAAATGTGATCCAGACACGCAGGTTAAAATATCAAAATGAAAAATTCATCGACATTTAGCTAGCTAGCTTGCTGTCGCTGGGATATAAACATTTTGTTGTTATTTTACCTGAAATGCACAAGGTCATTTTCTTCTGGATCTTGTGTTGTCTACTCCGACATTTAATCCACAGATAAAAAGGGGAAACTAACAGTTTCTAATAATCTCTTGGCCACTGGACTGGAGTGTGGGCCTCAGTTCATCTTTCAATCACCCACGTGGGTGTATGCTCCTAAAAACCAATGAGGAGGTGGCAGGACTTGCAGTGTGTCAAGCGTCAAAAATACGCAGACGCTCGTTGCCACGCGCGAGTGGTTTAGATTAAATGATTGAATAAATTGTATGTGTACATTTATTTTACAATGTTCAAACTCCTTCAAGACCATTGGAAAAGCATTCCAGGTGAAGCTGGTTGAGAGTGTGCCAAGAGTGTGCAAAGCTGTCATCAAGACAAAGTGTGGCTACTTTGAAGAATCTAAAATATATTTTCATTGGTTTAACACTTTTTTCGGTTATTACATGATTCCATTTGTGTTATTTCATAGTGTTGATGCCTTACAATGTAGAAAATAGTAAAACAATTTATAAAACCCTTGTATGAGGCATGTCCAAACTTTTGACTGTTAGTGTATGCTTGTGCACACGCAGACACACACACACACACATGCACAGACTTGCACTTCCCTCTGGCCCAGCCCGACCCAGCCTCCAGCCTGGCTGTGTGTGCCATGTGACAAGGGCCAGCAGTAAAACGTTGTTATGGGTGTGTGCCAGTGTGTCAAAGCTGTGCCTGCACAACCATATGTGCCAATGTTGTGGTCCTGCCTGCAGTGTGTGTGTGGCACTAAGAACAACAGAGATCTGGCCAGAGCTCAGCTCCTCTCCTGTTTCCTCAGTTTATTCCAAACAGTATGTTATCCCAGAGGGGAACACAGCACAGCAGATACACATTATTTTATTTTTGTATTTTAGCAGACACACTTATCCAGAGCGACTTACAGGAGGAATGAGGACACATCCCCAGGTTTTTCACCTTGTCGGCTCCTATAATAAACCCCTATAATAAACCCCTATAATAAACCCCTACAATAAACCACTATAATAAATCCCTATAATAAACAACTACAATAAACCACTATAATAAATGCCTATAATAAACCCCTATAATAAACCCCTACAATAAATGCCTATAATAAACCCCTATAATAAACCACTATAATCAATGCCTATAATAAACCCCTATTTAATTTTTTATTTTACCTTTATTTAACTAGGCAAGTCAGTTAAGAACAAATTCTTATTTTCAATGACGGCCTAGGAACAGTGGGTTAACTGCCTGTTCGGGGGCAGAACGACAGATTTGTACCTTATCAGCTCGGGGATATGAACATGCATGTTAATGCGAGTGTAGCGAAATGCTTGTGCTTCTAGTTCCGACAATGCAGTAATAACCAACGAGTAATCTAACCAAACAATTCCAAAACTACTCCCTTATACACACAAGTGTAAAGGGATAAAGAATATGTACATAAAGATATATGAATGAGCGATAGTACAGAACGGCATAGACAAGATGCAGTAGATGGTATCGAATTACTTAAAAATCATACAATGTGATTTTCTGGATTTTTGTTTTAGATTCCGTCTCTCACAGTTGAAGTGTGCCTATGATAAAAATGACAGACCTCTACATGCTTTGTAAGTGGGAAAACCTGCAAAATCGTCAGTGTATCAAATACTTGTTCTCCCCTCTGTATATGGCTAATGCTGAGACAATAAGAAGACACAGTTTGTTTCATCACAAAACTGGAGAGCAACCTCTGTCAGGTGAAGTCCACAAAGCATATTGCATGTACAGTAACAGACAGTGACATGACCTACAGCATGGTGAAGCAAGCTAAAGTTGCTGACATTTTTTGGACCACTAAACAACTATTGACTTAGAACCACAGAGAGTTACCGCAAATCACAAAGAAAACAGGAGCTGCCTCCACTATTCCAGCACCATTTCAACTTCAACATTATAAAAATCACCTCTGCTTCATCTAATACAGTGATAACTAAAAGATACCAAAAACAATTTAGTCCAATCAATGTAAACTAAATATGATGTGGCTGTCCATGGTTCTGATTTCTGTGTGTGTGTGTGTGTGTGTGTGTGTGTGTGTGTGTGTGTGTGTGTGTGTGTGTGTGTGTGTGTGTGTGTGTGTGTGTGTGTGTGTGTGTGTGTGTTATAGAGAGGTAGGTATAGGGCAGGAGGTGACTGTGTACTAATGGAGGCTTTATAGAGTTTATGAATAGTGTGTGTGTGTGTGTGTGTAAGTAGAAAAAACACTCACCCTACATGTAGAGAAATGCCAATGCCATCCTCCTCTCTTTCATGTTGGTGAAACGGTCTATCACTCTGTCATACTGTACACGCTTTTAGTTTTTGTTCTCCTAGGCTACCTGGCTAAAATGCTAGCTCGCTAGCCTAACTTCCTTCCATGGGCAACGATGAGCCAGCGAGTTAACAGCCTACTACATCTAGTAACATATTGAACTTCCATCCTCTCAGTCCAGGGCCACAAAGTGTATTAATTCATGTTTGAATCAGAATAGCCTTAATAATCATTGGCCAGTACGGAGAATGAAGTAAAAACCACAAATCTAATCTCTATCTCCATCAATGGGAGGCCAAATGCTCGTTGGCTTCCCTTGCCTTCAACTCTTTATGACCAGACAGCATCAGATACATGGCCTACACATACAGAGACAGAGGGGCGCTGTTTCTCTCTCTCTAATGCTTTCTCCAGTGAGATACATTCAGCCTCTAGAGAATCGAAGGAAAATTCTGAAACAAAGAGAGACGAAAGCTAAATTATGTTTGTTCTTTTGGTACATTTTTTGGCATCCATGAATACGCGCCACTGCAAAATGATGATCCGTTTCCCTGAATTGCATGTTGAAAGCCTGACAGCCTAACACTGTAATATCCTATTGTATAACTTAGCTAGTCACGTTAGTAATAGGACAGGCTTTCAAATGATGCTCACCTGACCCAGAATGTGATTTGTAATGGACCGTTTTTGGATTGCGTAAACAACAGTAATTGTGTGATGGCGGGGATGCAGGACATCTTGACTGGCTGCATCACCACTGAGTATGGAAACTGCTTGGCGTCCGACCGCAAGGCGCCACAGAGAGTAGTGCGTATGGCACAGTACATCACTAGAGCCAAGCTTCCTGCCATCCAGCATTTCTATACCAGGCGGTGTCAGAGGAAGCCCCTAAAAATGGCCCCTCCAGTCACTCGAGTCATAGACTGCTCTCTCTGCTGCCGCACGGCAAGAGGAACCGATGCACCAAGTCTGGAACCAACAGGACCCTGAACAGCTTCTACCCCCAAGCCATAATACTGATAAATGATTGGTTAAAAACACTACAGGCCGGGCCTCCTGAGTGGCGCAGTTGTCTAAGGTACAGCAGCTGGCCACGACCGGGAGACCCATGAGGCAACGCACAATTGTCCCAGCATCATCCAGGTTAGGGGAGGGTTTGGCCGGCCCGGGATGTCCATTGTCCCATCGTGCTCTAGCGACTCGTGTGGCGGGCTTAAGTATCGTGTCAAGAAGCAGTTGCCAAGCAACCTTGGCAGGGTTGTGTTTCACTCTCAACCTTCGTCTCTCCCGAGTCCATACGGGGAGAAAAAAAACCCACTTCAGGCCACTCTTGAACAACTAAAGCTAGATAGAAAGTATGTAGAAATTATAATGGAGCTACAGTATACATTTATATACATTATAATGGACCTTATTTTATATTTCAAAATAACAGCAAAATGACTGACAAACAAATCGGTCCCCCAAAATCTGTACGAACCACCATTGAATTTTGAAATCCCAATGCGGCCAACGAGCCAAACAGTTTGCCCACCCCTGCTCCAAAGGGTGATAAGGACAGTCAAGCCAACGAGCCAAACAGTTTGCCCACCCCTGCTCCAGAGGGTGATAAGGACAGTCAAGCCAACGAGCCAAACAGTTTGCCCACCCCTGCTCCAGAGGGTGATAAGGACAGTCAAGCCAACGAGCCAAACAGTTTGCCCACCCCTGCTCCAGAGGGTGATAAGGACAGTCAAGCCAACGAGCCAAACAGTTTGCCCACCCCTGCTCCAGAGGGTGATAAGGACAGTCAAGCCAACGAGCCAAACAGTTTGCCCACCCCTGCTCCAGAGGGTGATAAGGACAGTCAAGCCAACGAGCCAAACAGTTTGCCCACCCCTGCTCCAGAGGGTGATAAGGACAGTCAAGCAGGAAACAAACTGCTATACGGTGCTATATGTCTTTTTAGAAGCATCCGTGTTTTGATATTTGATCGGGAGGACGGGTCAGTGAAATGAAAGCTCTGTATGAGAAACACCATTAATGGCTGTATGTCCTTCTGTGGTTTCTGTCTCAAGAGGGTAATGAAAGCTCTGTATGAGAAACACAATTAATGGCTTTATCTCCTTCTGTGGTTTCTGTCTCAAGAGGGTAATGAAAGCTCTGTATGAGAAACACAATTAATGGCTTTATCTCCTTCTGTGGTTTCTGTCTCAAGTAATGAACATTCAAGTTGGAAACATTCAAATATGATTTTTAAAAGATATAAAGAAAATGTGTCTGGATATTTAACTAATGTAGCTTTTAGACAACACTAGAAACTATTCACGTTACATAAATAATTATTGTGCTCCTTGACTGATCTCTCTCTCTCTCTGGCTCTCTGACTGGTTCTCGCTCTCTCTCTCTGTGACTCTGGTTCTCTCTCTCTGACTCTGGTTCTCTCCCTCTCTCTCTGACTCTCTCTCTGGTTCTCTCTCTCTCTCTCTCTCTGACTGGTTCTCTCTCTCTCTCTCTGACTCAGTATCTCTCTCTCTCTCTGACTTTCTATCTCTGGTTCTCTCTCTCTCTGACTCTGGTTCTCTCTCTCTCTCTGGTTCTCGTTCTCTCTCTGACTCTCTCTCTGACTCTGGTTCTCTCTCTCTCTCTCTGACTCTGGTTATCTATCTCTCTCTCTGACTCTCTGACTCTGGTTATCTCTCTCTGACTCTCTCTGGTTCTCGTTCTCTCTCTCCGACTCTGGTTCTCTCTCTCTCTCTCTCTCTCTGACTCTGGTTCTCTCTCTCTCTGACTCTGGTTATCTCTCTCTCTCTGACTGTTTCTCTCGCTCTCTCTCTCTCTCTCTGGTTCTCTCTCTCTCTCTCTGACTCTGGTTCTCTCTCTCTCTCTCTCTCTCTCTGACTCTGGTTCTCTCTCTCTCTCTCTCACTCTCTCTCTCTCTGACTCTCTGGTTCTCTCTCTGGTTCTCTCTCTCTGACTCTCTCTGGTTCTCTCTCTGGTTCTCTCTCTGACTCTCTCTCTCTGGTTCTCTCGCTCTCTCTCTCTGACTCTGGTTCTCTCGCTCTCTCTCTGACTCTCTCTGGTTCTCGCTCTCTCTCTCTCTGACTCTCTGTTTCTCTCTCTGGTTCTCTCTCTCTGACTCTGGTTCTCTCTCTCTCTCTCTGACTCTGGTTCTCTCTCTCTCTCTGACTGACTCTCTCTCTCTGACTCTGGTTCTCTCTCTCTCTCTGGTTCTCTCTCTCTCTCTGGTTCTCTCTCTCTCTCACTCTGACTCTCTCTGACTCTGATTCTCTCTCTCTCTCTGGTTCTCTCTCTCTGGTTCTCTCTCTCTCTGACTCTGGTTCTCTCTCTCTGCCTTGATAACAGCTCATTTAAATTGTGCCCACAGATACCTAGCTCATCCCTCTGCTCTCTCAAAACTTCACTCACAAGATGTTCCCCTTAGAGCAGCAAAACCACACACACCTCGAACACGGCCAGTGCGTAGGGGTGTCCCAGTCTCTCTGAGGAGGACAGGTGTGTCCTGCGATGAGCTCCGTTCAAGTCCACACTGGAGATCAGGTGCAGCTTGGAGTCGACCCAGTAAAGACGCCTGTTGGCTACGTCTGATACACACACACACACGCACAAACACGCACCCCCCCACACAGGCATTAGACGATCACTTGGGCAGACAGGCATACAGTAAATAATGTATCTACTCTGCTCTGACAACACTGCTCACTGAAATATTTAGTCAAACAATCAATTGGGTTTAAATCAAGAAGTTGAAGTTCCAAACTCCTGCAGAGGAGTTCACTATGTAACAAACGTAACTATTTAACAAAACTAGTGAGAAGGCTAAAGATGAACATATAGTTTCAAGGCTGCTTAAAGAACCAATCTGTTATTGTTCAAAACAAAGCATTCACCAGGGTATATACAAGGCGCTCACCTATAATGGCCAATTCCTGTGTGTGTGTGTGTGTGTGTGCGTGTGTGTGTGTGTGTGTGTGTGTGTGTATGTATGTATATATATATATATATATATAAATATATGTGTGTGTGTATATGTATATATATATATAAATATATATATAAATGTGTGTGTGTGTGTATATGTATATATATATATATATATGTGTGTGTATATGTATATATATATATGTGTGTATGCGTGTGTATTCTTACCCAGGGTGATGCCGTTGGGCCACTCAATGTTGTCTGACACCAGGACTTGTCGGTCCACCCCGTTCATCCCTGCCTTCTCTATCTTGGCCCGGGTGCCCCAGTCAGTCCAGTACATGAACCTGAGGAGGAGAATAACAGTGGTCCTCATCTCCTCTGTAGTGCAGTTTGGTAGAGCATGGCACTTCTAACGCCAGGGTAGTGGGGTTCGATTCCCGGGACCACCCATATGTAAAATATACACACGCATGACTAAGTCGCTTTGGATAAAAGCATCTGCTAAATGGTATACAGTATTCTGTTCCATTAGAAGGAGATAGAAAAACCAATATGATACCACCGTATGCATGTTGACGTGGATGAACATACTACATATTACCAAACACGTGTACACATTTACATATGTGTCCAACTCTCATTCATCACAACTGATGTTGCTGACGTAATAGCAAAACATATCACAAGTACGGTGTCTGGTTGAGGACAATCTGTACCTGTAGCACACTGGACATGATATATATTACTGGTGGAAGTGCACCCCGAGGAGGGGCGATTGGTTTTCGACTTGTAGGCGTTGTCTTTTCATCGTTGGCCCTTTGATTTCCGAGGTGTTTTGCACCAACACAAACAACCCCCCCCCCCCACCACCACCACCACCACCCACACTTACCCATGCTGTGGATCCAGCGCTATGGCTCTGGGCTCGCTGAGCTCCGTGTCGACCAGGACCCTCCTCTTGAGGCCGTCGTAGGCCGAGGCCACCGAGACGGTCTTGTGGCCCGAGTCGGTCCAGTAGAGGTTGTGTTGGACCCAGTCCAGGGCCAGGCCCTCAGGGGAGAGGAGAGAGCCAGAGTCCACCAGGGTCACCTGCTGGGACGGGTCGCCCGCCTCTGGGATCAGAGCACTGGAGAGGAACATGTGAACATGGTAATAGATAGGGGAGTCAAAGACACTCAAAGTCTCGCGTTAGCTACCTTGAAAGTCAGGAGCAGGATTCAATGCAAAATAGACAACCTGTGATTGCGATTTAATTTTAAAAGGTGATTTATGCTTGAGCTGATCTCCGTAGCGGGGAAATCGCTTTTAAAGAAGGTCACTTCTGGCTGGACATGGCTTTATGCTGCTCCTGTAGACTTACGTTGATGCAACGTTATGGCTTCAGAAACCTTCAACTTCCATCAAACTGCAGAGACATACAAATGGTATCCACGAGTTCATCCGACTCTGTGCAAGTACGAAGAAATTCGCTTAGTTGCCAAAATGTCGAACTATCCCTTTAACGGAGTTCATTTCACGGTTGGTGTCTGATGGTGAAACACTCTGTCCAGAATAGCAGCTGTTCACATAGGGAGCAGTCTTCTATCTAATGACCAGGGCGGTGAGGAGTGGTAGAGGACAGGGTGTCACTCACACTTCTGAATAGGGTGTCCTGTGAGACCTGCTCTCTCTTCTATAATGAGGACACTGTTCCAATTAGAGCAGCCCCACGGGGGGTAAGAGACACCAGGTAGAGAGAGGTCTGCCAGAAACCCTGAAGAAGGCAGCTTGCTGTCGAAAGGTTGGCTAATTATTAGAAAATGTACTGCTGTGGCGGCCATCTTCTTTTTCTTACAAAGAGAAAAGAGGTACCAGTACTGAATCATATGACTTCATTAAATATATCCAAAAGTAGTAATACATAATAGTTAAAGTCAGAGTCAAGTAGGGTTGCAAAATTCCGTAAACTTTCACAAAGTTCCCAGGTTTTTCAGAAATTCCAGTTGGAAGATTCCCGGAATCACAAGGGAAAAATAACGTTACCTGTAGATGTTACGGTGGAAGCGGTCGCACCAGAACAGACGGTTATTAGCCACGTCTACGTCCAGCGCCACAGCATTCTTCTGGGTGGCAAGCACCTGGCGGTAGTCCCTCTTCACCGGGTCTACCCGACGGATCTCCTGACGGTTGGTGAACAGCAGGTAGGGAGACTTCCCTGAGAAAAGGAAAGTGGAGAGGTCGACTTATTTCACCCATAATGCACTGACTGTAAGTCGCTCTGGATAACGGCATCTGCTAAATGACTCAAATGGAAATGGAAAATTATATTCTATTCTTATGCCCAGAATTCATTCATCAGACAAGTAAACAATCTACCACAGTTGGGATTCAAAGAAATATTTACAGGACTGATGTGGCCTTGCATGTAATAAATATGACCACAACGCATACATCTTTTAGTACTGAAAGCAATTTCAAAAAGGTGAGTCAGCCATATAGTGGTTGACATCTGCAACACACCTGAGAGAAATTGCATTTCAGAAACTCCTGTCCGCTACCATTGAATTTCAGCCTATGATTCGACATGACATAATATGCAACTAAACTTAGCTGAACACAGTTCTCCCCTAAAACCACGAGGAAGACGGACATGATCTCTCATTAAAACATCTGAAACCGCTGAATAGTGTCAGTATCGATCTGTCCACGCGTTATTAACCTTCCGCACCTCATTATCTAACACAAGATATAGATCAGTAACAACAGCAAACAGCATTACACACACACACACACACACTCACACACACACACACACACACACACACCGAGCAGTATCTCTCACACACGCACACACACACACACCGAGCAGTATCTCACACACACACACACACACTGAGCAGTATCTCTCTCACACACACACACACACACACACACACACACACACACACACACACACACACACACACACACACACACACACACACACACACACACACACACACACACACAAAGAGCAGTATCTCACACACACATCCACTTCACCCACAGAGCTCATTGACTCATAACACGGTCATGACTCAATACCGAGTCACAATGACAAATAGATACGATCATTCCCGCTGAGGTTAAACAACCTTCAACAAAGTGAAACAGATCATTGACTTTGAATGGGGAAGCGTTCAGTCAAAAGCTGTATCCCGGTATCTGGTTGTTCTCAGGGAGCTATAAGGATATGGATCCACTCAACTGCTATTCTCAAGAGTAGGGTGAAGCTGCTTTAAGTGCTGATCTAAGGTCAGTTTGTGTTTTTTTTTTACTCCTAATGGTTAAGGTTAGGATTAGGAAAGGATAATCTGATCCCAGATCAGGGAAACTGATGTCTTTGTTTCTGTCTATATCGCAACTGAACGTTTCACCCACTACGGATTCTAGCTTTAAAGTAAGGGAAGTTGATCATAGATCTGTGCCTACAGCTATATTCTATCTGGAGCCTAGATAGTTGTCCTTCTGGAAGGTTTTCCCATCTCCACAGAGGACCTCTGGAGCTCTGTTAGAGTGACCATTGGGTTTTTGGTCACCTCCTTGACCAAGGCCCTTCTCCCCCGATTGCAGTCAGTTCTAGGAAGAGCCTTGGTGGTTCCAAACTTCTTCCATTTAAGAATAATGGAGGCCACTGTGGTCTTTGGGACATAAAATGCTGCAGAAATTTTTTGGTACCCTTCCCCAGATCTGTGCCTCGACACAATCCTGTCTCGGAGCTCTACAGCCAATTCCTTCGAACTCATGGCTTGGTTTTTTCTCTGACATGCACTGTCAACTGTGGGATCTTATAGAGATAGGTGTGTGACTTTGCAAATCATTTATTTTACCACAGATGGACTCCAATCAAGTTGTAGAAACATCTCGAGGATGATCAATGGAAACAGGATGCACCAGAGCTCAATTTCGAGTCTCTGTTTTCAGTTTTTTATTTGTAATACATTTGCAAACATTTCTAAAAAACAGTTTTTGCTTTGTCATTATGGGGTATTGTGTGTAGATTGATGAAAAAAAAAATGATTTAATCCATTTTAGAATAAGGCTGTAACGTAACAAAATGTGGAAAAAGTCAAGAGGTCTGAATACTTTACTTATTACTTACTTTCTGAATGAACTGATATGATATGCAAGCGCAGACACGTACGTACATACACACACACACACACACACACACACACACGGAAACATCCTCAAAAACCTAAAGGAGTGGATAAAGACAACGGTACATTATTTTCCATTAGACCACTTTTCTAACTAGCTTTAGCGACAAACTGATTCAGACTGTGAACGTGTCATTCTAATTATGCTTCATGTCCTCCAGGCTCAAAAGGTGTGTCACAGCAGCTCAGCTCATTACAACTAATTAATTTAAAAAAAACATGAGTCCCTCTTAAAATATTTCCTGAATTAAAAAAATATATAAACACTGCCAAGTGGGACATTTCTCAAATTCCCCGTCTTCTCCGAAAAATACGCCCCAAAAACTTGAAGAGAGAGAGGATTTTTTTGTCGTTGTTTACACTCTTAAACAGAATTGTTCTAATTGACAGGATAGTGAGAGTCACACTTTAGTGGCTCATTGACTAAAGAAACAGTGGTGATTGTGTGTGTTCGTTGTGTGTGTGTGTGTCTGTCTTTGTGTGTCTGTGTGCCAGTGGAGGCTGGTGGGAGGAGCTATTTGAGGATGGGCTCATTGTAATGGCTGGAATAGAATAAATGTGGTTTCCATATGTTTAATGTGTTTTACTCCGTTCCATTAATCCATTCCAGCCATTACAATGAACCTGTCCTCCTATAGCTCCTCCCACTAGCCTCCACTGGTGTGTGTGTGTGTGTGTCTGTGTGTGTTGAGGAGAGAATCAGTAGTCATACTGACACCTGTTAGGTGTGTTAGATGCCCTGACCTTAGAGATCCTTTCTTCTCTATTTTGGTTAGGTCGGGGTGTGACTAGGGTGGGCATTTCTAGTTTCTTTATTTCTAGGTTGGACTGGTATGGTTCCCAATCAGAGGCAGCTGTCTATCGGTGTCTCTGATTGGGGATCATACTTAGGCAGCTTTTTCCCACCTGTTTGTTGTGGGCTCTTGTTTTTGTGTGGTTGCCTGTGAGCACTGCATTGACTTCACGCTTCGTTTGTTCTGTATTGTTTTGGTTTCAATTATTAAACATGTGAAACTCTACGCACGCTGGTCCATTTATTATATACGATCGGGACACATAACCACAGTCTTGGAGGAGGAACAAGGAAGTGTTCCCACCCTCCCTCCCTCCCTCCCTCCAACCCCTCCCTCCCTCCCTCCCTCCAACCAACCAACCCCTCCCTCCCTCCCTCCCTCCCACCAACCAACCCCTCCCTCCAACCAACCAACCAACCAACCCCTCCCTCCCTCCCTCCCTCCCTCCCTCCCTCCCTCCCTCCCTCCCTCCCTCCCTCCCTCCCTCCCTCCCTCCAACCAACCAACCAACCAACCAACCCCTCCCTCCCTCACTCCAACCAACCCCTCCCTCCCTCCCTCCAACCAACCAACCAACCAACCAACCAACCCCTCCCACCAACCAACCCCTCCCTCCAACCAACCAACCAACCAACCAACCAACCCCTCCCTCCAACCAACCAACCAACCAACCAACCAACCAACCCCTCCCTCCCTCCCTCCCTCCCTCCCTCCCTCCCTCCCTCCCTCCCTCCCTCCCTCCCTCCCTCCCTTCCCTCCCTCCCTCCCTCCCTCCCTCCCTCCCTCCCTCCCTCCCTCCCTCCCACCAACCAACCCCTCCCTCCAACCAACCAACCAACCAACCCCTCCCTCCCTCACTCCAACCAACCCCTCCCTCCCTCCCTCCCTCCAACCAACCAACCAACCAACCAACCAACCAACCAACCAACCAACCAACCCCTCCCTCCCTCCCTCCCTCCCTCCCTCCCTCCCTCCCTCCCTCCCTCCCTCCCTCCCTCCCTCCCTCCCTCCCTCCCTCCCTCCCTCCCTCCCTCCCTCCCTCACTCCAACCAACCCCTCCCTCCCTCCAACCAACCAACCAACCCCTCCCTCCCTCCCTCCCTCCCTCCCACCCACCAACCCCTCCCTCCAACCAACCAACCAACCAACCAACCAACCAACCAACCAACCCCTCCCTCCCTCCCTCCCTCCCTCCCTCCCTCCCTCCCTCCCTCCCTCCCTCCTCCCTCCCTCCCTCCCTCCCTCCCTCCCTCCCTCACTCCCTCCCTCCCTCACTCCAACCAACCCCTCCCTCCCTCCCTCCAACCAACCAACCCCTCCCTCCCTCCCACCAACCAACCCCTCCCTCCAACCAACCAACCAACCAACCAACCCCTCCCTCCCTCCCTCCCTCCCTCCCTCCCTCCCTCCCTCCCTCCCTCCCTCCCTCCCTCCCTCCCTCCCTCCCACCAACCAACCCCTCCCTCCCTCCCTCCAACCAACCAACCCCTCCCTCCCTCACTCCAACCAACCCCTCCCTCCATCCCTCCCTCCAACCAAACAACCAACCAACCAACCAACCAACCCCTCCCTCCCTCCCTCCCTCCCTCCCTCCCTCCCTCCCTCCCTCCCTCCCTCCCTCCCTCCCTCCCTCCCTCCCTCCCTCCCTCCCTCCCTCCCTCCCTCCCTCCCTCCCTCCCTCCCTCCCTCCCTCCCTCCCAACAACCAACCAACCCCTCCCTCCAAACAACCAACCAACCCCTCCCTCCAAACAACCAACCCCTCCCTCCCTCCCTCCAAACAACCAACCAACCCCTCCCTCCCTCCAAACAACCAACCCCTCCCTCCCTCCCCTCCTCACCTTCTGCTTTACATGTCTTGGTGACGGGGTCCATCTCATAGCCTTGGTAACATTCACACTTGAAGTCTCCCTTGTAGTTGATGCAGATCTGGCTGCAGGCGTTGGGGTTCTCACACTCATCAATGTCTGAGGAGGAATGGAGGGGGGGGGGGGTCAATCAGGGGGGAGGGTCAATCACACTCATCAATGTCTGAGGAGGAATGGAGGGGGGGGGGGTTCAATCACACTCATCAATGTCTGAGGAGGAATGGAGGGGGGGGGGGGGGGGGGTCAATCACACTCATCAATGTCTGAGGAGGAATGGAGGGGGGGGGTTCAATCACACTCATCAATGTCTGAGGAGGAATGGAGGGGGGGGGGTCAATCACACTCATCAATGTCTGAGGAGGAATGGAGGGGGGGGGGTCAATCACACTCATCAATGTCTGAGGAGGAATGGAGGAGGGGGGGGGATTCAATCACACTCATCAATGTCTGAGGCGGAATGGAGGGGGGTGGGGGTTATCAATCACACTCATCAATGTCTGAGGAGGAATGGTGGGGGGGGGGTCAATCACACTCATCAATGTCTGAGGAGGAATGGAGGGGGGGGGGTCAATCACACTCATCGATGTCTGAGGAGGAATGGAGGGGGGGGGGGGTCAATCACACTCATCAATGTCTGAGGAGGAATGGGGGGGGGGGTCAATCACACTCATCAATGTCTGAGGAGGAATGGAGGAGGGGGGGGTCAATCACACTCATCAATGTCTGAGGAGGAATGGAGGAGGGGGGGGGTCAATCACACTCATCAATGTCTGAGGAGGAATGGAGGAGGGGGGGGTCAATCACACTCATCAATGTCTGAGGAGGAATGGAGGGGGGGGGTCAATCACACTCATCAATGTCTGAGGAGGAATGGAGGGGGGGGGGGTCAATCACACTCATCGATGTCTGAGGAGGAATGGAGGGGGGGGGGGTTATCAATCACACTGGACTAATAGCTCAGTGGGGGGGGTGTTATTAATCACACTGGACTAATAGCTCAGGGGGGGGGGGGGGGGGGGTTATCAACCACACTGGACTAATAGCTCAGTGGGGGGGGGGGGGGGGGTTATCAATCACACTGGACTAATAGCTCAGTGGGGGGGGGGGGTTTATCAATCACACTGGACTAATAGCTCAGTGGGGGGGGGGGGGGGGGGGGGTTATCAACCACACTGGACTAATAGCTCAGTGGGGGGGGGGGTTATCATTCACACTGGACTAATAGCTCAGTGGGGGGGGTGTTATTAATCACACTGGACTAATAGCTCAGGGGGGGGGGGGGGTTATCAACCGCACAGGACTAATAGCTCAGTGGGGGGGGGTTATCAACCACACTGGACTAATAGCTCAGTGGGGGGGGGGGGGGGGGGGGGTTATCAATCACACTGGACTAATAGCTCAGTGGGGGGGGGTTTATCAATCACACTGGACTAATAGCTCAGTGGGGGGGGGGGGGGGGGGTTATCAACCACACTGGACTAATAGCTCAGTGGGGGGGGGGGGGGGGGGGGTTATCATTCACACTGGATTAATAGCTCAGTGGGGGGGGGGGGGGGGGGGGGTTATCAATCACACTGGACTAATAGCTCAGTGGGGGGGGGTTATCATTCACACTGGACTAATAGCTCAGTGGGGGGGGGGGTATTTAGCAGATGTTCTAAATGTAATGTGTGTGTGTGTGTGTGTGTGTGTGTGTGTGTGTGTGTGTGTGTGTGTGTGTGTGTGTGTGTGTGTGTGTGTGTGTGTGTGTGTGTGAGAGAGAGAGTGTGTAGTTGTGCATTAACTGTGGGGATAAAGAGAGAGATTTGTCACCTTGGACCAAGCTGGTTTCTCTTGGTAAAATAAAATATGTGGCTTAAAAGCTGCAATTCAATAAGCTGTATTTCAGAGAGAAGAACATATGGTTCTGTGAGTTCAATAAGCCGTATTTCAGAGAGAAGAACATATGGTTCTGTGAGTTCAATAAGCCGTATTTCAGAGAGAAGAACATATGGTTCTGTGAGTTCCAGTCTTCCCGTTTCTCCTCAGATAGCAGTCTGTACTTTGAAGAGAAAGTGTCATCATAAAAGAGACATAACCTCAAGGACGGTCAGTGTGTATACTGTACTACTTACTGTATGTGTGTGTACTGTACTACTTACTGTATGTGTGTGTACTGTACTACTTACTGTATGT
>NC_034200.2:34776512-34839012 GCF_002021735.2 Oncorhynchus kisutch
TAAAAGTTCAAAACCTGCAGGATTATTTTTGCTGTGACAATACATGTCAAATTAAGATCCTACACCTGTACATGTGTGTTTGCCAGTCTCTGCTGTTCTAAGGGGAACATCTTGTGAGTGAAGGGTTGAGCGAGCAGAGGGATGAGCTAGGTATCAAGTCTGATGATGAGAGGACCGGAGTCAGAGAGACAGAGAGAGAGAGAGAGAGAGAGAGAGAGAGAGGGGGAGAACCAGAGTCAGAGAGAGAGGGGGAGAGATAGAGGGGACTGAAGTCAGAGAGACAGAGAGAGAGAGAGAGAGAGAGAGAGAGAGAGGGAGAACCAGAGTCAGAGAGAGAGGGGGAGAGATAGAGAGGACCGAAGTCAGAGAGACAGAGAGAGAGAGAGAGAGAGAGAGAGAGAGAGAGAGAGAGGGAGGGAGAGAGAGAGAGAGAGAGAGAGAGAGAGAGGGAGGGAGAGAGAGAGAGAGAGAGAGAGAGAGAGAGAGAGAGAGAGAGAGAGAGAGAGAGAGAGAGAGAGAGAGAGAGAGAGGGAGGGAGGGAGAGAGAGAGAGAGAGAGAGAGAGAGAGAGAGAGAGGGAGGGAGGGAGGGAGGGAGGGAGGGAGGGAGGGAGGGAGAGAGAGTGAAAGAGAAACAAACAGAGAAAGCGAAGGAGAGAAAGAAAGAGAGAATCAGAGAAAGCAAAGTAGAGAAAGAAAGAGAGAATCAGAGAAAGCGAAGGAGAGAAAGAAAGAGAGTGGGAGATAAAAGGACAGAGAAAGAGAGACAGTGAGAAAAGGGAGGAGAGGAGCTCTCTTTGCCCTTGATCTCTCCTCCCTCCTTCACTCTACCCCTTCTACCTTCCCTCCCCTCACCTTCCTCTCTCAATCTTCCTGTCTTTTCGCAGCATCGCACAATTTATTTTGGCCCCCACTCCCCTGCAACCCTGTCTCCAGGGCTTTGGAGGTGTGTAGTCTCCTCCCAGGCTGTACAGCATGTGTTCATGCAAATCTGATTTTGTGTGTGTGTTCTTTCACACGGTATGTGTGTCTTTCACAATGTGTGTGCACCCGCGTGGGTGAGTTTTACAGTATATGTTTATGTATGGGGTGGCAGGTAGCCTAGTGGTTAGAGCGTTGGACTAGTAACCGAAAGGTTGCAAGATCAAATCCCCGATCTGACAAGGTAAAAAATCTGCCGTTCTGCTCCTGAACAAGGCAGTTAACCCACTGTTCCTAGGCCCGTCACTGAAAATAAGAATTTGTTATTTAACTGACTTGCCGAGTTAAATAAAGGTAAAATAAAAATAAATGTATCTGTGTGTGTGTTATTGTGCTATTTTTGCTCTCTCATACACACTCACTCAGTCAGTCAGTCACTCACTCACATACAGTGCCTTCAGAAAGACAACCATTTTCAAGTCTTGCCATAGATTTTCAAACTGATTTAAGTCAAAATGGTAACTATGCCACTCAGGAACATTCAATGTCATCTTGGTAAGCAACTCTACTGTAGATTTGTCCTTGTGTTTTAGGTTAGTGTCCTGCTGAAATTTGTTTCCCAGTGTCTGGTGGAAAGCAGACTGAATCTGGTTTTCCTCTAGGATTTTTGCCTGTGATTAGCTGTATTCCGTTTATTTTTATCCTAAAAACCTCCCTAGTCTTTGAAGATGACAAGCATACCCATAACATGAGGCAGCCACTACCATGCTTGAAAATATGAAGAGTGGTACTCAGTGATCTGTTGTGTTGGATTTGACCCAAACATAATGTTTTGTATTCAGGACAAAAAAGTTCATTTCTTTGCCACATTTCTTGCAGTTTTACTTGAGTGCTTTGCTTTCTGTACAGGATTCCTTATTTTCACTCTGTCAATTAGGTTTAGTAATATGTTTTTTACCCATCTACCAATCGATGCCCTTCTTTACATGGCATTCACAAACCTGCCTGATCTTTAATTTTTTTAAAGTCAGTTAATAAGAACAAATTCTTACTTAAAATGACGACCTACCCCCGGCCAATTGTGCGCCGCCCTATGGGACTCTCAATCACGACCGGCTGCGATACAGCCTGGAATCGAACCAGGGTCTGTAGTGACGCCTCTAGCACTGAAATGCAGTGCCTTAGACCGCTGCGCCACTCAGGAGACCTGTAAATATTTGTGCTTGAATCTGTGCTTGAAATTCATTACTCGATTGAGGGACCTTATAGACAATTGTATGTGTGGTGTACAGATGGGTTAGTCATGAATAAATAATGTTAGCCACTATTACTGAACACGGAATGAGTCCATGCAACTTACTATGTGATTTGTTAATAAGGATCAACCCCTTTTTTGATGACATACCCAAATCTAACTGCCTGTAGCTCAGGACTTGAAGCAAGGATATGCATATTCTTGATACCATTTGAAGGGAAACACTTTGAAGTTTGTGGAAATGTGAAATTCATGTAGGAGAATATAACACATTAGATCTGGTAAAAGATAAAAGAAAAAAACATCATTGTTGAAATGCAAGAGAAAGGCCATCATGTATTATTCCAACCCAGGCGCAGTTGAGATTTTGTTCACTAGATGGCAGCAGTGTATGTGCAAAGGTTTAGACTGATCCAATGAACCATTGAATTTCTGTTCAAAATGTTGTGTCAAGACTGCCCAAATGTGCCTAATTGGTTTATTCATATTTTTTCAAGATCATAACTGTGTACTCTCCTCAAACAATAGCATGCTATTATTTCACTGTAATAGCTACTGTAAATTGGACAGTGCAGGTAGATTAACAAGAATTTAAGCTTTCTGCCAATATCAGATATGTCTATGTCCTGGGAAATGTTCTTGTTACTTACAACCTCATGCTAATCGCATTAGTCTACGTTAGCTCAACCGTCCCGTGGGTGGAACACCAATCTATAGAGATCCTTAAGAGGTTTTAATAAGCACATTGTTACTCCTGAACTTATTCAACAAAGGGGTTGAATATTGACTCAAGACATTTCAGCGTTACATTTGTTATTAATGTATATAAAAAATATTTAAAAAATTATCCACTTTGAGATTATGGGGTATTGTGTGTAGAATCAGTGACAACATTAAAATGTCATCCATTTTAAATTCAGGCTGTAACATGGCAACATCTGGAAAAAGTCAAAGGGTGTGAATACTTTCTGAAGGCATAGAGAGCCAGCCAGACATATAGAGTCAGCCAGCCAGACATATAGAGTCAGCCAGACAGACATATAGAGCCAGCCAGCCAGACATATAGAGCCAGCCAGCCAGACATATAGAGCCAGCCAGCCAGACATATAGAGTCAGCCAGCCAGACATGTAGAGCCAGCCAGCCAGCCAGACATATAGAGCCAGCCAGACATATAGAGCCAGCCAGCCAGACATATAGAGTCAGCCAGACATATAGAGCCAGCCAGACATTTAGAGCCAGCCAGCCAGACATATAGAGTCAGCCAGCCAGCCAGACATATAGAGTCAGCCAGCCAGCCAGACATATAGAGTCAGCCAGCCAGCCAGACATATAGAGCCAGCCAGCCAGACATATAGAGTCAGCCAGCCAGACATATAGAGCCAGCCAGCCAGACATATAGAGCCAGCCAGCCAGACATATAGAGCCAACCAGCCGGACATATAGAGTCAGCCAGCCAGACATATAGAGTCAGCCAGCCAGACATATAGAGTCAGCCAGCCAGCCAGCCAGACATATAGAGCCAGCCAGCCAGACATATAGAGTCAGCCAGCCAGCCAGACATATAGAGCCAGCCAGCCAGACATATCAAGCCAGCCAGTCAGACATATAGAGCCAGCCAGCCAGACATAGGAAGTCAGCCAGCCAGACATATCAAGCCAGCCAGCCAGACATATAGAGCCAGCCAGCCAGACATAGAGAGTCAGCCAGCCAGCCAGACACATCGAGCCAGCCAGTCAGACATACCGAGCCAGCCAGCCAGACAAGGAGAGCCTGTCAGACATAGAGAGCCAGCTAGCAAGCCAACCAGCCATGCAGACAGCCAGACGGAGTGTCAGACATACTGTTGACACAGCCAGCAAGCCAGACACACACACACACACACACACACACACACACACACACACACACACACACACACACACACACACACACACACACACACACACACACACACACACACTCAATTTGTTTCTCTCCCCTTTGATGAGCACACAGAGGCTTTTCTTCTCTTGATACAAATTTGACTCGTGCCCCTCGACACTTTGCAATGCAATGGAGATAGCCACTTTGTTATGGTGAGCATACACACATCATTGCATAAGTGCTAGCTTGCAGACACACACATCTCTGTAAACAGTTCCTTCAGAAAGTATTCATACCCATTGACTTATTCCACATGTTGTTGTGTTACAGCCTGAATTCAAAATGGATTCAATAGATATTTTTCCTCACCCATCTACACACAATACCCCATAATGTCAAAACATTTTTTTAGCAAATGTATTGAAAATGAAATATAGAAATATCTCATTTACATAAGTATACACACCCCTGAGTCAATACATGTTAGAATCACCTTTGGCAGAGCGATTACAGCTGTGAGGGTTTCTGGGTAAATCTCTAAGAGCTTTATTGAAAAACCTCCCTGGTCTTTGTGGTTGAATGTTTGAAATACATTGCTTGGCTGACAGATGATTGTATGTGTTGGGGTACAACGATGAGGTAGTCTTTCAAAAATCATGTTAAACACTATTATTGCACACAGTGAGTCCATGCAACTTATGTGACTTGTTAAAGCAATGTTTTTCTCCTGACCTTATTTAGACTTGATAAATAAAATATAAAAAGGGTCCGAACACTTATTAATACTTATTTATTTACTCAAGACATTTCAACTTTTACATTTGAATTCATTTGTAAAACATTCAAAAAACATAATTCCACTTTCACATTATGGGTTATTGTGTGTAGGCCTGTGACTAAAAGTCTAAATTATATCCATTTTAAATTCAGTCTGTAACACAAAATCATCAAAACATAAAAATATGGAAAAATCTAAAATGTGGAATAATTTCTGAAGGCACTGTAAATGTAAATGCTCACTTGCATACACCAAAAAAACATTTAATTGTACATTCACATTTTACACACACACACACACACACACACACACACACACACACACACACACACACACACACACACACACACACACACACACACACACACACACACACACACACACACACACACACACACACACACACACACAGGTTTTTCAATTCTATAATTTGTGAAAGTGGATTTTCTTTTTCATGTCCCTAAAACGATGACTTCTCAAATGGCTCCTTCTCAGGAAAACACAGATCGACACAAACATGTAGATACGCTAGAAACAGCTTTTCCGCCTCCATTTTTGTAAAGAAAGAGAATAAAGATTGTGATCTTGGTACTGGTGCCTCTGACTGAGCGCTGACCCTGGAGGTCACAGGTCACTCTGGTTCTCTGCTACACCACGGGGTGAGACCATTAAGAACCATGGAAAGAGGACATAGTCCATTTGAAGAGGACCCTCTCAGTGTGTGTGTGTGTGTGTGTGTGTGTGTGTGTGTGTGCTCTTGAGAGAGTGAGTGTTATCATGCAAGTGTGTGTGTGTTCTTACCACACTCCTTCTTGGGCTCATCAGAGCGGTCCTTGCAGTCCTTGACATTGTCACACACCTTGGCGCTGTCGATACACTCTCCGTTCTTACACAGGAACTTCAAGGGACCCTCACACTTAGTGGCTGTGGCAGGAAGACATGGGGGAGTATTTTATTACAGACAGACAGACAACCAGTCAGCTAGACATATAGAGCCAAAGAGCCAATCAGGAAGTTGGTCAACCAGCCAGACAGACACAAAGACAGCCAAGCCAGTAAAACGGGACAGACAGCCAGTCAGCTATATAGAGTCAGCCAGCCAGACATATAGAGTCAGCCAGCCAGACATATAGAGCCAGCCAGCCAGACATATAGAGCCAGCCAGCCAGACAGACATAGAGAGCCAGCCAGCCAGACATATAGAGCCAGCCAGCCAGACATATAGAGCCAACCAGCCAGACATAGAGAGTCAGCAGGCCAGCCAGCCAGACATAGAGAGCCAGCCAGCCAGCCAGACATATAGAGCTAGCCAGCCAGACATATAGAGCCAGCCAGCCAGACATATAGAGCCAGCCAGCCAGACATATAGAGCCAGCCAGCCAGACAGACACAAAGACAGCCAAGCCAGTAAAACGGGACAGACAGCCAGTCAGCTATATAGAGTCAGCCAGCCAGACATATAGAGTCAGCCAGCCAGACATATAGAGCCAGCCAGCCAGACATATAGAGCCAGCCAGCCAGACAGACATAGAGAGCCAGCCAGCCAGACATATAGAGCCAGCCAGCCAGACATATAGAGCCAGCCAGCCAGACATATAGAGCCAGCCAGCCAGACATATAGAGCCAACCAGCCAGACATAGAGAGTCAGCAGGCCAGCCAGCCAGACATAGAGAGCCAGCCAGCCAGCCAGACATATAGAGCTAGCCAGCCAGACATATAGAGCCAGCCAGCTAGACATATAGAGCCAGCCAGACATATAGAGCCAGCCAGCCAGACAGACACAAAGACAGCCAAGCCAGTAAAACGGGACAGACAGCCAGTCAGCTATATAGAGTCAGCCAGCCAGACATATAGAGTCAGCCAGCCAGACATATAGAGCCAGCCAGCCAGCCAGACATAGAGAGCCAGCCAGCCAGACATATAGAGCCAGCCAGACAGACATATAGAGCCAGCCAGCCAGACATATAGAGCCAGCCAGCCAGACATATAGAGCCAACCAGCCAGACATAGAGAGTCAGCAGGCCAGCCAGCCAGACATAGAGAGCCAGCCAGCCAGCCAGACATATAGAGCTAGCCAGCCAGACATATAGAGCCAGCCAGCCAGACATATAGAGCCAGCCAGCCAGACTTATAGAGCCAGCCAGCCAGACATAGAGAGCCAGCCAGCCAGTCAGACATAGAGAGCCAGTCAGCCAGCCAGACATATAGAGCCAGCCAGCCAGACATATAGAGCCAGCCAGCCAGACATAGATAGTCAGCCAGCCAGCCAGCCAGTCAGACATATCGAGTCAGCCAGTCAGACATAGAGAGCCAGCCAGACATAGAGTCAGCCAGCCAGCCAGATCGAGCCAGCCAGTCAGACATATAGAGCCAGCCAGCCAGTTAGACATAGAGAGTCAGACAGCCAGATCGAGCCAGCCAGTCAGACATAGAGAGCCAGCCAGCCAGTTAGACATAGAGAGCCAGCTAGCCAGTTAGACATAGCTCTCTATGTCTAACTGGCTAGCTGGCTCTCTATGTCTAATGCTGGCTCTCTATGTCTATGTCTCTATGTCTAACTCTATGTCCAGCTAGCAAGCCAACCAGCCATGCAGACAGCCAGACGGAGTGTCAGACATACTGTTGATACAGCCAGCAAGACAGACACACACACACACACACACAAAGCCTCCTACCCAGGGGTCTACACATACCGTTGACACAGCCAGCCTCATCACTCTGGTCAGGACAGTCATGGACCTTGTTACACTGCTTGGTGCCGTGGATACAGGAGCCATCCCCACACTGGAACTCATCTGGCCTGCACGTCAGTAGGGCTGTAACACACACACACATGGATACACACAGACGCACACACGGATACACACAGACACACACAGACGCACACACAGATACACACACAAACACACACAGACGCACACACAGATACACACAGGCACACACAGACGCACACACAGATACACACAGACGCACACACAGATACACACAGACACAAACACGGATACACACAGACGCACACACGGATACACACAGACACACACAGACGCACACACACAGACACACACAGACGCACACACAGACGCACACACAGATACACACAGACACAAACACGGATACACACAGACGCACACACAGATACACACAGACGCACACACAGATACAAACACGGATACACACAGACGCAAACAGATACACACAGACACACACACAGACGCACACACAGATACACAAAGACGCACACACATATACACACAGACGCACACACGGATACACACAGACGCACACACGGATACACACAGACGCACACACGGATACACACAGACGTACACACAGATACACACAGACGCACACACGGATACACACAAACGCACACACGGATACACACAGACGCACACACGGATACACACAGACGCACACACGGATACACACAGACGCACACACGGATACACACAGACGCACACACGGATACACACAGACGTACACACAGATACACACAGACGCACACACGGATACACACAAACGCACACACGGATACACACAGACGCACACACGGATACACACAGACGCACACACGGATACACACAGACGCACACACGGATACACACAGACGCACACACAGATACACACAGACGTACACACAGATACACACAAACGCACACACGGATACACACAGACGCACACACGGATACACACAGACGCACACACGGATACACACAGACGCACACACGGATACACACAGACGCACACACGGATACACACAGACGCACACACGGATACACACAGACGCACACACGGATACACACAGACGCACACACGGATACACACAGACGCACACACGGATACACACAGACGCACACACAGACGCACACACGGATACACACAGACGCACACACAGATACACACAGACGCACACACGGATACACACAGACGCACACACGGATACACACAGACACACACATGGATACACACAGACGCACACATGGATACACACAGACGCACACATGGATACACACAGACGCACACATGGATACACACAGACGCACACACGGATACACACAGACGCACACACGGATACACACAGACGCACACACGGATACACACAGACGAACACACGGACACACACAGACGTACACACAGATACACACAGACGCACACATGCACAAGAAGGGGAGAGAGTTGGGGAAAAAATTTGACTACAGGAAGAAGAGTCCGTTAAACACTAAATAACGGAACTGAGGACTGAACTGAGGACTGAAATCAGCACTGAACTGAGGACTGAACTGAGGACTGAAATCAGCACTGAACTGAGGACTGAACTGAGGACTGAAATCAGCACTGAACTGAGGACTGAACTGAGGACTGAAATCAGAACTGAACTGAGGACTGAACTGAGGACTGAAATCAGCACTGAACTGAGGACTGAAATCAGAACTGAACTGAGGACTGAACTGAGGACTGAAATCAGAACTGAACTGAGGACTGAAATCAGCACTGAACTGAGGACTGAAATCAGCACTGAACTGAGGACTGAAATCAGCACTGAACTGAGGACTGAAATCAGCACTGAACTGAGGACTGAAATCAGCACTGAACTGAGGACTGAACTGAGGACTCAAGAAGCACACACACACACACACACACACACACACACACACACACACACACACACACACACACACACACACACACACACACACACACACACACACACACACACACACACACACACACATACACGCACACACACAGACACACAGACAAACCCTCCACACACACTCAATCCATAGTGGGACAATAGATGTACCTAGCAGGAGAAGCAGTTAACCCGTGGGCTCTGTGATATATGATCTTCAGTATCCTGCCCCAAGATGGAGGCCGCTGCGGAGCCGTATCCCGCTCCTAGTAGCCATTAATTCCCATGCCCAGACTCCCTTCTAGAGACCACTAAAAAACACTATTATATAAAGCATGGGGGAGATGATTTAGTGTTATCAGGAGATAGAGAACAGTGTGTGTAGCTGAGCCAAAAGTCAGACAGTGACTCTTTTTCCCAGTCAGTCAGTGTGTGTGTGTGTGTGTGTGTGTGTGCAAAGCTAAACTAGCTCGTAACTTAACTTATTCAAAAGCATGGGTCACATACAGGTAACTGACAGAATAATGGCAACACTAAATGAGTAAATGAGGGATACAAAGTATATTGAAAGCAGGTGCTTCCCCACAGGAGTATTTCCTGAGTTAATAAGGCAATTAACATCCATTCATGCTTAGGGTCATGTATAAAAATGCTGGGCAGACCATTATTTTGGTTACCATGGCTTTGCCCCCATAGGATGACAACACCCCCATCCACAGGGCACAAGTGGTCACTGAGTGGTTTGATCCACCACCATAAAAAACAACACCAAATGATGTATCTTCTTGTGGAAGACTGGTGTCACATCCCTCCTATAGAGTTCCAGACACCTGTAGAATCTATGCCAAGGTGCATTTTATATTGTATTAGGACCTCTTAATAAAAGCTGTTCTGGCCCAACGCCCCATTAAGAAGCTTTACGTTGGGCTTTTCTTGATTTTGTCAGTTACCTGTGAGTAATATACAGTGCCTTGCGAAAGTATTCGGTCCCTTGAACTTTGCGACCTTTTGCCACATTTCAGGCTTCAAACATAAAGATATAAAACTGTATTTTTTTGTGAAGAATCAACAACAAGTGGGACACAATCATGAAGTGGAACGACATTTATTGGATATTTCAAACTTTTTTAACGAATCAAAAACGGATAAATTGGGCGTGCAAAATTATTCAGCCCCCTTAAGTTAATACTTTGTAGCGCCACCTTTTGCTGCGATTACAGCTGTAAGTCGCTTGGGGTATGTCTCTATCAGTTTTGCACATCGAGAGACTGAAATGTTTTCCCATTCCTCCTTGCAAAACAGCTCGAGCTCAGTGAGGTTGGATGGAGAGCATTTGTGAACAGCAGTTTTCAGTTCTTTCCACAGATTCTAGATTGGATTCAGGTCTGGAATTTGACTTGGCCATTCTAACACCTGGATATGTTTATTTTTGAACCATTCCATTGTAGATTTTGCTTTATGTTTTGGATCATTGTCTTGTTGGAAGACAAATCTCCGTCCCAGTCTCAGGTCTTTTGCAGACTCCATCAGGTTTTCTTCCAGAATGGTCCTGTATTTGGCTCCATCCATCTTCCCATCAATTTTAACCATCTTCCCTGTCCCTGCTGAAGAAAAGGCCCAAACCATGATGCTGCCACCACCATGTTTGACAGTGGGGATGGTGTGTTCAGAGTGATGAGCTGTGTTGCTTTTACGCCAAACATAACGTTTTGCATTGTTGCCAAAAAGTTCAATTTTGGTTTCATCTGACCAGAGCACCTTCTTCCACATGTTTGGTGTGTCTCCCAGGTGGCTTATGGCAAACTTTAAACAACACTTTTTATGGATATCTTTAAGAAAAGGCTTTCTTCTTGCCACTCTTCCATAAAGGCCAGATTTGTGCAATATACGACTGATTGTTGTCCTATGGACAGAGTCTCCCACCTCAGCTGTAGATCTCTGCAGTTCATCCAGAGTGATCATGGGCCTATTGGCTGCATCTCTGATCAGTCTTCTCCTTGTATGAGCTGAAAGTTTAGAGGGACGGCCAGGTCTTGGTAGATTTGTAGTGGTCTGATACTCCTTCCATTTCAATATTATCGCTTGCACAGTGCTCCTTGGGATGTTTAAAGCTTGGGAAATCTTTTTGTATCCAAATCCGGCTTTAAACTTCTTCACAACAGTATCTCGGACCTGCCTGGTGTGTTCCTTGTTCTTCATGATGCTGTCTGCGCTTTTAACGGACCTCTGAGACTATCACAGTGCAGGTGCATTTATACGGAGACTTGATTACACACAGGTGGATTGTATTTATCATCATTAGTCATTTAGGTCAACATTGGATCATTCAGAGATCCTCACTGAACTTCTGGAGAGAGTTTGCTGCACTGAAAGTAAAGGGGCTGAATAATTTTACACGCCCAATTTTTCAGTTTTTGATTTGTTAAAAAAGTTTGAAATATCCAATAAATGTTGGGCGTGATTGTGTCCCACTTGTTGTTGATTCTTCACAAAAATATACAGTTTTATATCTTTATGTTTGAAGCCTGAAATGTGGCAAAAGGTCGCAAAGTTCAAGGGGGCCGAATACTTTCGCAAGGCACTGTATGTGTACACTACCAGCCACTTTGGATAGAGCATCATGACCACCACGTTAGTGTACACTACCAGCCACTTTGGATAGAGCATCATGACCACCACGTTAGTGTACGCTACCAGCCACTTTGGATAGAGCATCATGACCACCACGTTAGTGTACACTACCAGCCACTTTGGATAGAGCATCATGACCACCACGTTAGTGTACGCTACCAGCCACTTTGGATAGAGCATCATGACCACCACGTTAGTGATTATAGTCTTATGGCTCGCTGTGGCAAACCTGAGACCTTGCTTTTATTCAAGGGCTTTTAAACACTACAGGACATTAATGGGTTGCCAAGCAACCTATGGACACTCACTCTTACTCCTTTGCGTATGGCTTAACCTACTCCCTGCGCTGCCTTTCAATTGGCTGAAATAACATCTATCAGTGTTAATTGGCATTTATGACACATTGGAGGGAGAGAGAGGAGGAAGGAGAAGAGAGAGGATAAAGGAGAAAGGTAGGGCTTGATGACACCGCAGAGAGAGAGGAGGCAGAGAAAGAGAGAGAGAGAGAGAGAGCGAGAGAGAGGAGGCTGAGAAAGAGAGAGAGAGAGAGAGAGAGAGAGAGAGAGAGAGAGAGAGAGAGAGAGAGAGAGGAGGCCGAGAAAGAGAGAGAGAGACAGGAGAGAGGTGGGACTTGATGATACCGCATAGAGACAGAGAGAGAGACAGAGACAGAGAGAGAGAGAGACAGAGAGACAGAGAGAGAGAGAGAGAGAGAGAGAGAGAGCGAGAGAGAGGAGGCTGAGAAAGAGAGAGAGAGAGAGAGAGAGAGAGAGAGAGAGAGAGAGAGAGAGAGAGAGAGAGGAGGCCGAGAAAGAGAGAGAGAGACAGGAGAGAGGTGGGACTTGATGATACCGCATAGAGACAGAGAGAGAGACAGAGACAGAGAGAGAGAGAGACAGAGAGACAGAGAGAGAGAGAGAGAGAGAGAGAGAGAGAGACAGAGACAGAGACAGAGACAGAGACAGAGACAGAGACAGAGACAGACAGACAGACAGAGACAGACAGACAGACAGACAGACAGACAGACAGACAGACAGACAGACAGACAGACAGACAGACAGACAGACAGACAGACAGACAGACAGACAGACAGACAGACAGACAGAGAGCAAGAAGTTTGGAGGGAGAGTTAGGGTGAGGAAGATGACACACACACAAAACATACAGACACACGCAAACACACAGGCATTATGACACAAACACACACACACAACATACAAACACACTCACACAGAGCCTGGGGATCCCTACATCAGCTAATGGGAAAAGTTGTTTTCTCACAACTGCCCCATCTTCACAGAGTGTTTATCAGAAAAAACAAACGTTCTCCCTCTCTCTCCATCTCTCTGTTTCCCGCTCTCTCAGTCTGCCACTTCCTCTCTTTCTCCCTCTCTCTCCCTCTCGCTCTCTACATCTCCCTTTCCCTCTCTATCTCTCTTTCGCCACTCAAGACAAACTGAGTTGCGTGGAGCCTGGTGAAATGAAAATGTGCTCTGTGACAAAATGGTGTGGCAACACAGATAAATTAAAGATATGGTAGTCTGGATAGTTGTTGTCATTCTCCATGTACATAGGTGGAACAGAACACAACTAGACTGCTAGAGAATATGGTTGTAATTTAACTCGTCAAATGTATGCCCTGCTAGAGCTGCCCCGGTCAACTGAACAGTATGTATCAGTGGAGGATGCGAAGAGGAGAACGGCTCGCAATAATGGCTGGAACAGAGCGAATGGAATGGCATCAAACACATAGAAAACCTGAGTTTGTTGTATTTGATTCCATTCCACCCATTCCGCTCCAGCCATTACCACGAGCCCTTCCTCCAAGCTCCTGTGGTTATGTACAGTTCCTTCAGAAAGTATTCAGACCCCTTTTCCACATTTTATTATGTTAAAGCCTTATTCTAAAATGGATTCAATTCATTTTATTTAATTGTTTTTGCTTTGTCATGATGGGGTATTGTGTGTAGAATGATGGGCAAAAAATACAATTGAATTCATTTTAGAAAACGGCTGTAACGTAACAAAAGGTGAAAAAGGGGAAGGGGTCTGAATACTTTCTGAATGAACTGTATGTTTATGTATCCAAGACAAAAAAAAACTAAAAAAGAACACTTACGGCATTCTGCCTCGTCTGACTTATCCTTGCAGTCTGGATCGCCGTCACATTTCCACGGCAGTCTCACACACTCCCCGTTGGCGCACCGAAACTCCTCCACCGTACAGTTCACCCTGCGGCGTGGATGTGAACCTTCACCGCCGCAACGCTCCGGCCACTCGTCAGAGCCGTCGGGGCAGTCGGGGTCGCCGTCACAGCTCCACACGACGGGCACGCACTCCGAGGTGTTGCAGCGGAACTCGTGCGGGCTGCAGGTGTTCGTCGGCGAGTGGCGGTCGGAGCATTTGAGTTCGTCGGAGCCGTCGCCGCAGTCGTCATCGCCGTCACACACGAAGACAGGTGCCAGGCACTTGCGGTTGGCACACTGGAACTGGCTTTTCGGGCAGGCTTTGTTTCCTGGAGGGTTCAGTTAGAGTTACAAAATCAACACACACACACACACACACACACACACACATACACACACACACACACACATACAGGATCCTGCCGGTATCAGACATACCAGCAAACATGAACTTCACTTAACAAAAAGAGAAGTGGAGATGATACTGGTATCAGAGACACAGAGAGAGAGAGCGAGAGAAAGGTTGGGTGGTATTCAGATTTTCATACCATCATACCGTGCCTGCATCATATTGGGATATACGGTAATACCAAACTTTTTTTACGCACAAAACTGCTTAAGGAACAGGGATCTTCTTAGCAAACCAAATGCATAGCTGGAGTCCTGAGCTGCATATAATTTATTTGACACGTCTACATTTGTTTATAGTTATACTTAACTTGTGATTTGAGCAGTGGCGTAGCACGCACCCAGCAAGATGGAGTTTGCCAAAAGGCACCTAAAGACTCTCAGACCATAAGAAACAAGATTCTCTGGTCTGATGAAAACAAGATGAAACTCTTTGGCCTGAATGCCAATCGTCACGTCTGGAGGAAATCTGACACCATCCCTACAGTGAAGTATAGTGGTGGCAGCATCATGCTGTGGCAAAGTGTTTTGGTGGCAGGGACTGGGAGACTAGTCAGGATCGAGGGAAAGATGAGCAGAGCAAAGTACAGAGAGATCCTTGATGAAAACCTGCTCCAGAGCGCTCAGAATCCTCAGACTGGGGGTGAAGGTTCACCTTCCAACAAGACAATGACCCTAAGCACACAGCCAAGACAACACAGGAGTGGCTTTGAGACAAGTCTCTGAATGTCCTTGAGTGGCCCCGCCAGAGTCCGGACTTGAACCCAATCGAACATCTCTGGAGAGACCTGAAAATAAAATAGCTCCCCATCCAACCTGACAGAGCTTGAGAGGATCGGCAGAGAAGAATGGGAGAAACTCCCCAAATACAGGTGTGCCAAGGTTGTAGTGGGTCAAACCCACGCAGACTTGAGGCTGTAATCGCTGCTAAAGGTGCTTCAACAAAGTACTGAGTAAAGTGTCTGAATACTTATGAAAATGTGACATTTCAGGGTATGGTTTTATACATTTGTAACATCACAAAATGTGGAAAAAGTCAAAGGGGCCCGAATACTTCCCCAGTGCACCGTTTTATCAGACATTTTCTGTTTTGTCCTCTGTTGTGAGGGATCATCGTATGACGTTAAAGTGCAGACCGCCAGCTTTAATTTGAGGGTATTTTCATCCGTATCGGGTGAACCGTTTAGAAATTACAGCCCTTTACGTACACAGTACCCCCCCCAGGGGAGCGAAAGTATTAAGACAAATTCACTTATGTGTATTAAAGTAGTCTAAAGGTAAGTATTTGGTCCCATATTCATAGCTCGCAATGACTACATCAAGCTTGTGACTCTACACATTTGTTGGATCGATTTGCTCTTTATTTTGGTTGTGTTTCAGATTATTTTATGAAACGAATGGTTAAATAATGTGTCATTTTGGAGTCACTTTTAATTGTAAATAAGAACTGAATATGTTTCTAAACACTTCTACATTACTGTGACTGCTACCTTGATTACAGATCATACTGAATGAATGGTGAATAATGACGATTGAGAAACACACAGACCGATAGAGAGGATTGGTGCTGGTATCACACTCATAGAAAAAAGGGTTCTTCGGCTGTTCCCAAAGGAGAACCCTTTTTGGTTACAGGTGGAAACCTTTTTGGTTCCAGGTAGAAACCTTTTTGGTTCCAGGTAGAACCCATGTGGGTTCCATGTAGAACCCTTTCTACAGAGGTTTCTACATGGAACCCAAATAGGTTCTACCTGGAACCAAAAAGGGTTCTTCAAAGGGTTCTCTTATGGGGACAGCTGAAGAACCCTTTAAGATTCTAGATAGCACCTTGTTTCTAAGAGTGCAGAGATGGTGAGACACAAACGAGACCGATAGAGATTGAGAGGGATGGTGCTGGTATCACAGACAGACAGAGAGCGGGAGAGAGATGGATGGTGTGACTATCCCAGAGGTAGTGAGAGGGGGCCTCTCATCACAGGGAGCGAGAGAGAGCGATAAAAGACCTCTCACAGCAGGCTCTGTCCTCCACTCAGTGGTAGATCTCTATCTCTCCATTCTCTCTCACACAGTCAAGAGAAATACAGCCATCCCATCGCTCCTACGGTCTCTGGCAGTGTCCCAAATGCCACCTTATTCCCTACGTAGCGCAGTACTTAGTGTCCTAAATAGGGAATAGGGGGCCACTTAGGACACACATCTATCTCAGCAGCAAACTCATACGGAGAGTGGACATTTGATATTCTACAGACAGCAAGGAGTTCCCCGCTGCTGCCTCTGTCGCCCTGGGCTCGCACTTATGGGGCGGGGGGGTGTTTAGGTCTGGGCTATGTTCATTAGGGCACACGTAGCAAAAAACGGTGAAAAATTAGTCTTTCCTATTGCACAAGATCAGAAAATACCTCCCTGTTTCACTCCGGTTGGAGAATGTTCTTCAGTTCCGTGCCTAATGAACACAACTCTGGTGTCCCATCTCAAACGTTTTGTTCTGTGTGACGAATGACAGGGTAAAAAAAGCACTGTATAAATAAAATGTCATTTGAGTCGAAGGGAGACATTTAATTTAGGATTTTAGAGGCTCCTTTCCGCCCACAGTGTCAAAACAGATTCCTTCTTGGTAACCCCACTGGGCATACACTGGTTGAATCAATGTCGTTTCCATTTCATTTTAAGGACCAATGAACTGCATCCAGTGGGTGTGGCTTTGACACAGCAATGACGGTGGGGGCATGGGCAGACTTAGTACACTAAAGTCACCGTTGTTTTTATGTTAGTTTAATGTAATTTGATGTTGTCTCCACGTTATTTCAATGTAACTGGTACGCTGTATCAATGTCGAAACCGATATGCAGAACGTCACCAACCAACAGCATTAGTCTTGCATCAAGAGCATGCCTCAATGTTTAGTTAATCCCTCATTCGTTACATTTCGTTAATCCCTCATTCATTATGCATTTAAAGACAACCTAAGTGATACTGGAAAGAGCTGTGTGCATACTTTAATTCTTCAAAGAGTTCACCCAATTATTCCCTAATTATACCAGTTGTTACACACCTCCAAGAAGCAGACTCAGACATGTTCTTATTTCACAGTTATAGACTGAAAATCATTACATTACTTGCTTTTTCATTGTGGAATGTAACATACCAGACCAGATCAGACCAGATCAGACCATACCATACCATACCAGACCAGACCAGACCAG
This sequence comes from Oncorhynchus kisutch, assembly GCF_002021735.2. Lineage (NCBI taxonomy): Eukaryota > Metazoa > Chordata > Actinopteri > Salmoniformes > Salmonidae > Oncorhynchus > Oncorhynchus kisutch. The sequence continues at coordinate 34,794,391 of NC_034200.2, forward strand.
ACCAGACCAGACCATACTAGACCATACTAGACCAGATCAGGCCATACCAGATCAGACCAGACCAGATCAGACCATACCATACCAGATCAGGCCATACCAGATCAGACCATACCAGATCAGGCCATACCAGATCAGGCCATACCAGACCATACTAGACCAGATCAGGCCATACCAGACCAGACCAGACCAGATCAGGCCATACCAGACCAGACCAGACCAGATCAGGCCATACCAGACCAGATCAGGCCATACCAGATCAGACCATACCAGATCAGGCCATACCAGATCAGGCCATACCAGATCAGGCCATACCAGACCAGACCATACCAGACCATACTAGACCAGACCAGACCAGATCAGGCCATACCAGATCAGACCATACCAGATCAGACCATACCATACCAGACCATACCAGACCATACTAGACCAGACTAGACCATACTAGACCAGACCATACTAGACCATACTAGACCAGACCATACTAGACCAGCCAATACTAGATCAGCCAATACTAGACCAGACCATACTAGACCAGACCATACTAGACCAGACCATACTAGATCAGACCATACTAGACCAGACCATACTAGACCAGACCATTACTAGACCACACCATACCAGATCAGACCATACTAGACCAGACCAGACCATACTAGACCAGACCATACCAGACCATATCAGACCATACTAGACCAGACCATACTAGACCAGACCATACTAGACCACACCATACTAGACCACACCATACTAGACCAGACCACACCATACTAGACCAGACCATACTAGACCAGACCATACTAGACCAGACCATACTAGACCACACCATACTAGACCACACCATACCAGACCAGACCATACTAGACCAAACCATACTAGACCAGACCATACTAGACCACACCATACTAGACCAGACCACACTAGACCAGACCATACTAGACCAGACCATACTAGACCAGACCATACTAGACCAGACCATACTAGACCACACCATACTAGACCAGACCACACTAGACCAGACCATACTAGACCAGACCATACTAGACCAGACCATACCATACTAGACCACACCATACTAGTCCAGACCATACTAGACCAGACCATACTAGACCAGACCATACTAGACCAGGCCATACTAGACCAGAGCAGACTAGACCAGACCATACTAGACCACACCATACTAGTCCAGACCATACTAGACCACACCATACTAGTCCAGACCATACTAGACCACACCATACTAGACCAGACCATACTAGACCAGAGCAGACTAGACCAGACCAGATCAGACTAGACCATACTAGACCACACCATACTAGACCAGACCATACTAGACCAGAGCAGACTAGACCAGACCAGATCAGACTAGACCATACTAGACCACACCATACTAGACCAGACCATACTAGACCAGAGCAGACTAGACCAGACCAGATCAGACTAGACCATACTAGACCACACCATACTAGACCATACTAGACCAGAGCAGACTAGACCAGATCAGACTAGACCATACTAGACCACACCATACTAGACCAGAGCAGACTAGACCAGACCAGATCAGACTAGACCATACTAGACCACACCATACTAGACCAGACCATACTAGACCAGAGCAGACTAGACCAGACCAGATCAGACTAGACCATACTAGACCACACCATACTAGACCAGACCATACTAGACCAGAGCAGACTAGACCAGACCAGATCAGACTAGACCATACTAGACCACACCATACTAGACCACACCATACTAGACCAGACCATACTAGACCAGACCATACTAGACCACACCATACTAGTCCAGACCATACTAGACCACACCATACTAGTCCAGACCATACTAGACCACACCATACTAGACCAGACCATACTAGACCAGAGCAGACTAGACCAGATCAGACTAGACCATACTAGACCACACCATACTAGACCAGACCATACTAGACCAGAGCAGACTAGACCAGACCAGATCAGACTAGACCATACTAGACCACACCATACTAGACCAGACCATACTAGACCAGAGCAGACTAGACCAGACCAGATCAGACTAGACCATACTAGACCACACCATACTAGACCAGACCATACTAGACCAGAGCAGACTAGACCAGACCAGATCAGACTAGACCATACTAGACCACACCATACTAGACCAGACCAGACTAGACCAGATCAGACTAGACCATACTAGACCACACCATACTAGACCAGACCATACTAGACCAGAGCAGACTAGACCAGACCAGATCAGACTAGACCATACTAGACCACACCATACTAGACCAGACCATACTAGACCAGAGCAGACTAGACCAGACCAGACTAGACCATACTAGACCCCACCATACTAGACCAGACCATACTAGACCAGAGCAGACTAGACCAGACCAGATCAGACTAGACCATACTAGACCACACCATACTAGACCACACCATACTAGACCAGACCATACTAGACCAGACCATACTAGACCACACCATACTAGACCAGAGCAGACTAGACCAGAGCAGACTAGACCACACCATACTAGACCAGAGCAGACTAGACCAGACCATACTAGACCAGACCATACTAGACCAGAGCAGACTAGAACAGACCATACTAGACCAGAGCAGACTAGACCAGACCATACTAGACCACACCATACTAGACCAGACCATACTAGACCAGACCATACTAGACCAGACCATACTAGACCACACCATACTAGACCAGACCATACTAGACCAGAGCAGACTAGACCAGATCATACTAGACCAGAGCAGACTAGACCAGACCACACCATACTAGACCAGAGCATACTAGACCAGACCATACTAGACCACACCATACTAGACCAGATCAGACTAGACCAGACCATACTAGACCAGACCATACTAGACCACACCATACTAGACTAGACCATACTAGACTAGACCATACTAGACCAGACCATACTAGACCAGAGCAGACTAGACCAGATCAGACTAGACCAGACCATACTAGACCAGACCAGACTAGACCAGACCATACTAGACCAGACCATACTAGACCATACTAGACCAGACCATACTAGACCAGAGCAGACTAGACCAGAGCAGACTAGACCAGAGCAGACTAGACCAGGCCATACTAGACCAGACCATACTAGACCAGACCATACTAGACCACACCATACTAGACCACACCATACTAGACCAGAGCAGACTAGACCAGAGCAGACTAGACCAGACCATACTAGACCAGAGCAGACTAGACCAGACCAGATCAGACTAGACCATACTAGACCACACCATACTAGACCAGACCATACTAGACCAGAGCAGACTAGACCAGACCAGATCAGACTAGACCATACTAGACCACACCATACTAGACCAGACCAGACTAGACCAGAGCAGACTAGACCAGATCAGACTAGACCATACTAGACCACACCATACTAGACCAGACCATACTAGACCAGAGCAGACTAGACCAGACCAGATCAGACTAGACCATACTAGACCACACCATACTAGACCAGACCATACTAGACCAGAGCAGACTAGACCAGACCAGACTAGACCATACTAGACCCCACCATACTAGACCAGACCATACTAGACCAGAGCAGACTAGACCAGACCAGATCAGACTAGACCATACTAGACCACACCATACTAGACCACACCATACTAGACCAGACCATACTAGACCAGACCATACTAGACCACACCATACTAGACCAGAGCAGACTAGACCAGAGCAGACTAGACCACACCATACTAGACCAGAGCAGACTAGACCAGACCATACTAGACCAGACCATACTAGACCAGAGCAGACTAGAACAGACCATACTAGACCAGAGCAGACTAGACCAGACCATACTAGACCACACCATACTAGACCAGACCATACTAGACCAGACCATACTAGACCAGACCATACTAGACCACACCATACTAGACCAGACCATACTAGACCAGAGCAGACTAGACCAGATCATACTAGACCAGAGCAGACTAGACCAGACCACACCATACTAGACCAGAGCATACTAGACCAGACCATACTAGACCACACCATACTAGACCAGATCAGACTAGACCAGACCATACTAGACCAGACCATACTAGACCACACCATACTAGACTAGACCATACTAGACTAGACCATACTAGACCAGACCATACTAGACCAGAGCAGACTAGACCAGATCAGACTAGACCAGACCATACTAGACCAGACCAGACTAGACCAGACCATACTAGACCAGACCATACTAGACCATACTAGACCAGACCATACTAGACCAGAGCAGACTAGACCAGAGCAGACTAGACCAGAGCAGACTAGACCAGGCCATACTAGACCAGACCATACTAGACCAGACCATACTAGACCACACCATACTAGACCACACCATACTAGACCACACCATACTAGACCAGAGCAGACTAGACCAGAGCAGACTAGACCAGACCATACTAGACCAGAGCAGACTAGACCAGAGCAGACTAGACCAGACCATACTAGACCAGAGCAGACTAGACCAGAGCAGACTAGACCAGACCATACTAGACCAGAGCAGACTAGACCAGAGCAGACTAGACCAGACCATTCTAGACCAGAGCAGACTAGACCAGACCATACTAGACCAGAGCAGACTAGACCAGAGCAGACTAGACCAGACCATACTAGACCAGAGCAGACTAGACCAGACCATACTAGACCAGAGCAGACTAGACCAGACCATACTAGACCAGAGCAGACTAGACCAGAGCAGACTAGACCAGACCATACTAGACCAGAGCAGACTAGACCAGACCATACTAGACCAGAGCAGACTAGACCAGAGCAGACTAGACCAGAGCAGACTAGACCAGACCAGACTAGACCAGACCATACTAGACCACACCATACTAGACCAGAGCAGACTAGACCAGAGCAGACTAGACCAGACCATACTAGACCAGAGCAGACTAGACCAGACCATACTAGACCAGAGCAGACTAGACCAGACCATACTAGACCAGAGCAGACTAGACCAGACCAGACTAGACCAGACCATACTAGACCAGACCATACTAGACCATACCAGACTAGACTAGACCAGACCAGACCAGACCAGACCAGACTAGACCACACCATACTAGACCACACCATACTAGACCAGACCAGACTAGACCAGACCATACTAGACCACACCATACTAGACCAGACCATACTAGACCAGAGCAGACTAGACCAGAGCAGACTAGACCAGAGCAGACTAGACCAGAGCAGACTAGACCACACCATACTAGACCAGAGCAGACTAGACCAGGCCATACTAGACCAGAGCAGACTAGACCAGAGCAGACTAGACCAGAGCAGACTAGACCAGACCATACTAGACCAGAGCATACTAGACCAGACCAGACTAGACCAGAGCAGACTAGACCAGAGCAGACTAGACCAGAGCAGACTAGACCAGAGCAGACTAGACCAGAGCAGACTAGACCAGAGCAGACTAGACCAGAGCATACTAGACCAGACCAGACTAGACCAGAGCAGACTAGACCAGAGCAGACTAGACCAGAGCAGACTAGACCAGAGCAGACTAGACCAGAGCAGACTAGACCAGACCATACTAGACCAGAGCAGACTAGACCAGAGCAGACTAGACCAGACCATACTAGACCAGAGCAGACTAGACCAGACCATACTAGACCAGAGCAGACTAGACCAGAGCAGACTAGACCAGAGCAGACTAGACCAGAGCAGACTAGACCAGAGCAGACTAGACCAGAGCAGACTAGACCAGACCATACTAGACCAGAGCAGACTAGACCAGAGCAGACTAGACCAGACCATACTAGACCAGAGCAGACTAGACCAGAGCAGACTAGACCAGAGCAGACTAGACCAGACCATACTAGACCAGAGCAGACTAGACCAGAGCAGACTAGACCAGAGCAGACTAGACCAGAGCAGACTAGACCAGAGCAGACTAGACCAGAGCAGACTAGACCAGAGCAGACTAGACCAGAGCAGACTAGACCAGAGCAGACTAGACCAGATCAGACTAGACCAGAGCAGACTAGACCAGACCATACTAGTCCAGAGCAGATTAGACCAGACCATACTAGTCCAGACCAGACTAGACCAGAGCAGACTAGACCAGAGCAGACTAGACCAGACCATACTAGTCCAGAGCAGACTAGACCAGAGCAGACTAGACCAGAGCAGACTAGACCAGACCATACTAGTCCAGAGCAGACTAGACCAGAGCAGACTAGACCAGAGCAGACTAGACCAGAGCAGACTAGACCAGAGCAGACTAGACCATACTAGACCAGAGCATACTAGACCAGACCATACTAGACCAGACCATACTAGTCCAGAGCAGACTAGACCAGATCATACTAGTCCAGACCATACTAGTCCAGAGCAGACTAGACCAGACCATACTAGACCAGACCATACTAGTCCAGACCATACTAGACCAGACCAGACTAGACCAGAGCAGACTAGACCAGAGCAGACTAGACCAGAGCAGACTAGACCAGACCATACTAGACCAGAGCAGACTAGTCCAGAGCAGACTAGACCAGAGCAGACTAGTCCAGAGCAGACTAGACCAGAGCAGACTAGTCCAGAGCAGACTAGACCAGAGCAGACTAGACCAGAGCAGACTAGTCCAGAGCAGACTAGACCAGAGCAGACTAGACCAGAGCAGACTAGACCAGAGCAGACTAGTCCAGAGCAGACTAGACCAGAGCAGACTAGACCAGAGCAGACTAGACCAGACCATACTAGTCCAGAGCAGACTAGTCCAGATCAGACTAGACCAGAGCAGACTAGACCAGAGCAGACTAGACCAGAGCAGACTAGTCCAGACCATACTAGACCAGAGCAGACTAGACCACACCATACTAGTCCAGAGCAGACTAGACCAGGCCATACTAGACCAGACCATACTAGACCAGAGCAGACTAGACCAGACCAGATCAGACTAGACCATACTAGACCACACCATACTAGACCACACCATACTAGACCAGACCATACTAGACCAGACCATACTAGACCACACCATACTAGTCCAGACCATACTAGACCACACCATACTAGTCCAGACCATACTAGACCACACCATACTAGACCAGACCATACTAGACCAGAGCAGACTAGACCAGATCAGACTAGACCATACTAGACCACACCGTACTAGACCAGACCATACTAGACCAGAGCAGACTAGACCAGACCAGATCAGACTAGACCATACTAGACCACACCATACTAGACCAGACCATACTAGACCAGAGCAGACTAGACCAGACCAGATCAGACTAGACCATACTAGACCACACCATACTAGACCAGACCATACTAGACCAGAGCAGACTAGACCAGACCAGATCAGACTAGACCATACTAGACCACACCATACTAGACCAGACCAGACTAGACCAGAGCAGACTAGACCAGATCAGACTAGACCATACTAGACCACACCATACTAGACCAGACCATACTAGACCAGAGCAGACTAGACCAGACCAGATCAGACTAGACCATACTAGACCACACCATACTAGACCAGACCATACTAGACCAGAGCAGACTAGACCAGACCAGACTAGACCATACTAGACCCCACCATACTAGACCAGACCATACTAGACCAGAGCAGACTAGACCAGACCAGATCAGACTAGACCATACTAGACCACACCATACTAGACCACACCATACTAGACCAGACCATACTAGACCACACCATACTAGACCAGAGCAGACTAGACCAGAGCAGACTAGACCACACCATACTAGACCAGAGCAGACTAGACCAGACCATACTAGACCAGACCATACTAGACCAGAGCAGACTAGAACAGACCATACTAGACCAGAGCAGACTAGACCAGACCATACTAGACCACACCATACTAGACCAGACCATACTAGACCAGACCATACTAGACCAGACCATACTAGACCACACCATACTAGACCAGACCATACTAGACCAGAGCAGACTAGACCAGATCATACTAGACCAGAGCAGACTAGACCAGACCACACCATACTAGACCAGAGCATACTAGACCAGACCATACTAGACCACACCATACTAGACCAGATCAGACTAGACCAGACCATACTAGACCAGACCATACTAGACCACACCATACTAGACTAGACCATACTAGACTAGACCATACTAGACCAGACCATACTAGACCAGAGCAGACTAGACCAGATCAGACTAGACCAGACCATACTAGACCAGACCAGACTAGACCAGACCATACTAGACCAGACCATACTAGACCATACTAGACCAGACCATACTAGACCAGAGCAGACTAGACCAGAGCAGACTAGACCAGAGCAGACTAGACCAGAGCAGACTAGACCAGGCCATACTAGACCAGACCATACTAGACCAGACCATACTAGACCACACCATACTAGACCACACCATACTAGACCACACCATACTAGACCAGAGCAGACTAGACCAGAGCAGACTAGACCAGACCATACTAGACCAGAGCAGACTAGACCAGAGCAGACTAGACCAGACCATACTAGACCAGAGCAGACTAGACCAGAGCAGACTAGACCAGACCATACTAGACCAGAGCAGACTAGACCAGAGCAGACTAGACCAGACCATACTAGACCAGAGCAGACTAGACCAGACCATACTAGACCAGAGCAGACTAGACCAGAGCAGACTAGACCAGACCATACTAGACCAGAGCAGACTAGACCAGACCATACTAGACCAGAGCAGACTAGACCAGACCATACTAGACCAGAGCAGACTAGACCAGAGCAGACTAGACCAGACCATACTAGACCAGAGCAGACTAGACCAGACCATACTAGACCAGAGCAGACTAGACCAGAGCAGACTAGACCAGAGCAGACTAGACCAGACCAGACTAGACCAGACCATACTAGACCACACCATACTAGACCAGAGCAGACTAGACCAGAGCAGACTAGACCAGACCATACTAGACCAGAGCAGACTAGACCAGACCATACTAGACCAGAGCAGACTAGACCAGACCATACTAGACCAGAGCAGACTAGACCAGACCAGACTAGACCAGACCATACTAGACCAGACCATACTAGACCATACCAGACTAGACTAGACCAGACCAGACCAGACCAGACCAGACTAGACCACACCATACTAGACCACACCATACTAGACCAGACCAGACTAGACCAGACCATACTAGACCACACCATACTAGACCAGACCATACTAGACCAGAGCAGACTAGACCAGAGCAGACTAGACCAGAGCAGACTAGACCAGAGCAGACTAGACCACACCATACTAGACCAGAGCAGACTAGACCAGGCCATACTAGACCAGAGCAGACTAGACCAGAGCAGACTAGACCAGAGCAGACTAGACCAGACCATACTAGACCAGAGCATACTAGACCAGACCAGACTAGACCAGAGCAGACTAGACCAGAGCAGACTAGACCAGAGCAGACTAGACCAGAGCAGACTAGACCAGAGCAGACTAGACCAGAGCAGACTAGACCAGAGCAGACTAGACCAGAGCATACTAGACCAGACCAGACTAGACCAGAGCAGACTAGACCAGAGCAGACTAGACCAGAGCAGACTAGACCAGAGCAGACTAGACCAGAGCAGACTAGACCAGAGCAGACTAGACCAGACCATACTAGACCAGAGCAGACTAGACCAGAGCAGACTAGGACCAGACCATACTAGACCAGAGCAGACTAGACCAGACCATACTAGACCAGAGCAGACTAGACCAGAGCAGACTAGACCAGAGCAGACTAGACCAGAGCAGACTAGACCAGAGCAGACTAGACCAGACCATACTAGACCAGAGCAGACTAGACCAGAGCAGACTAGACCAGACCATACTAGACCAGAGCAGACTAGACCAGAGCAGACTAGACCAGAGCAGACTAGACCAGACCATACTAGACCAGAGCAGACTAGACCAGAGCAGACTAGACCAGAGCAGACTAGACCAGAGCAGACTAGACCAGAGCAGACTAGACCAGAGCAGACTAGACCAGAGCAGACTAGACCAGAGCAGACTAGACCAGATCAGACTAGACCAGAGCAGACTAGACCAGACCATACTAGTCCAGAGCAGACTAGACCAGACCATACTAGTCCAGACCAGACTAGACCAGAGCAGACTAGACCAGAGCAGACTAGACCAGACCATACTAGTCCAGAGCAGACTAGACCAGAGCAGACTAGACCAGAGCAGACTAGACCAGACCATACTAGTCCAGAGCAGACTAGACCAGAGCAGACTAGACCAGAGCAGACTAGACCAGAGCAGACTAGACCAGAGCAGACTAGACCATACTAGACCAGAGCATACTAGACCGGACCATACTAGACCAGACCATACTAGTCCAGAGCAGACTAGACCAGATCATACTAGTCCAGACCATACTAGTCCAGAGCAGACTAGACCAGACCATACTAGACCAGACCATACTAGTCCAGACCATACTAGACCAGACCAGACTAGACCAGAGCAGACTAGACCAGAGCAGACTAGACCAGAGCAGACTAGACCAGACCATACTAGACCAGAGCAGACTAGTCCAGAGCAGACTAGACCAGAGCAGACTAGTCCAGAGCAGACTAGACCAGAGCAGACTAGTCCAGAGCAGACTAGACCAGAGCAGACTAGACCAGAGCAGACTAGTCCAGAGCAGACTAGACCAGAGCAGACTAGTCCAGAGCAGACTAGACCAGAGCAGACTAGACCAGAGCAGACTAGTCCAGAGCAGACTAGACCAGAGCAGACTAGACCAGAGCAGACTAGACCAGACCATACTAGTCCAGAGCAGACTAGTCCAGATCAGACTAGACCAGAGCAGACTAGACCAGAGCAGACTAGACCAGAGCAGACTAGTCCAGACCATACTAGACCAGAGCAGACTAGACCACACCATACTAGTCCAGAGCAGACTAGACCAGAGCAGACTAGACCAGAGCAGACTAGACCAGAGCAGACTAGACCAGAGCAGACTAGACCAGACCATACCAGACCAGAGCAGACTAGACCAGAGCAGACTAGTCCAGACCATACTAGACCAGAGCAGACTAGACCAGACCATACTAGTCCAGAGCAGACTAGACCAGAGCAGACTAGACCAGAGCAGACTAGACCAGAGCAGACTAGACCAGAGCAGACTAGACCAGAGCAGACTAGACCAGAGCAGACTAGACCAGAGCAGACTAGTCCAGACCAGTGGCTAAAGCAGAAAAGAGCAGCACAGATACAGTACAAATTATTCATACCTCTTGACACATTGTTGTGTTACAGCCTGAATTCAAAATGGGTTAAATAGATGTTTCTACTCATGACAAAGTGAAAACGTGTTTTTAGAAATATTTGCAAATGTATTTCTCATTTACATAAGTATTCACACCCTCTGAGTCAATACATGTTAGAATCACTATTGGCAGGGATTACAGCTGTGAGGGTTTCTGGGTAGATCTCTAAGAACGTTCCACACCTGGATTGTACAACATTTGCCTGTTATTATTTAAATATTATTATTATTTAAATTCTTCAAGCTCTGTCAAATGGGTTGTTAATCATTGCTCGACAACCATTTGCAGGTTTCAAGTAGATTGAGGTCAACACTGTAACTCGGCCACTCAGGAACCTTCAATGTCGTCTTGGTAAGCAACTCCAGTGTAGATTTGTCCGTGTGTTTTAGGTTATTGTCCTGCTGAAAGGTGGATTCGTCTCCCAGTGTCTGGTGGAAAGCAGACTGAACCAGGTTTTCCTCTAGGATTTTGCCTGTGCTTAGATCTAATCGTTACTTATCATCAAACTGATGGGTGTACATTAGCCTCTGGCAGAACGTGGAAACAGAGTATCATGATCATCCTGTCTATCATACTATTACACACATATATACACACATATTACACACTATTACACACATACTATTACACACACCATGTGTTCCATTACACACACACACCACACACACACACACACCTTAATGTATTCATTTCACTGAGGCCAGTGATGAGATTACCACTTACTGTACCAGGCCTTCTACTGATGGAACCATTTGAGATTCAGCTGAGCTGCAGGGATCGTCTTATCTTCATCAATATTAAACCACAGCGTTCTATTTGATTCTGCCGTGTCTTATGTCTTATCAGCATGAACACACACACACACACACACACACACACACACACACACACACACACACACACACACACACACACACACACACACACACACACACACACACACACAGTGTACGTTTCAGTGCAAACGCGCACAACACACCACGTGCAACCTACCCCCAATAATCTACTATTCTGCAGTTCAATTATTAAGGAAACTCCATAAACATGCATATCACACATGAGGAGGTCCGTTAGGAAATGAGCATTTCCAGCTACATGGGTAGAGACGTTCATGTCAGTTGGGGCCTGTAGTAAAAGGATTTACTAAAAGGGTTCCAAGAATCTTTAATTCCTCTTCTGGAGTTTGGCGGATGATGATCCAAGGGGAATGTGACATCATTCCCAGCCAATCAGAAGGGCGTGCCCGTGGTGTGACCCAGTTCTCTCTCTCTCTCCAATTGGACGAGAGGCCGCGGTGATGGGGTGTTTCCGCCGGCAACAACTACTGCCTCGGCGGTAAAGAGAGACGGAAGACTGGTCGGTCACTCTGCTGCTCACTGTAGGGCTTCCACACACATACACACACTCAGTATGTTCATACTGTACCCACGGTCCCGTTCATACTGTACCCACAGTCCTGTTCGTACCCATGGTCCCGTTCATACCCACGGTCCCGTTCATACTGTACCCACGGTCCCGTTCATACTGTACCCACGGTCCCGTTCATACTGTACCCACGGTCCCGTTCATACTGTACCCACGGTCCCTTTCATACTGTACCCACGGTCCCGTTCATACTGTACCCACGGTCCCGTTCATACTGTACCCACGGTCCCGTTCATACTGTACCCACGGTCCCGTTCATACTGTACCCACGGTCCCGTTCATACTGTACCCACGGTCCCGTTCATACTGTACCCACAGTCCCATTCATACTGTACCCACGGTCCCGTTCATACTGTACCCACGGCCCGTTCATACTGTACCCACGGTCCCGTTCATACTGTACCCACGGTCCTGTTCATACTGTACCCACAGTCCTGTTCGTACCCACGGTTCCGTTCATACTGTACCCACAGTCCTGTTCATACCCACGGTCCTGTTCATACTGTACCCACAGTCCTGTTCCTTACCCACGGTCCTGTTCATATCCCATCTGCCTCTGAGCCCATGCATTCTCACTCACATCAATAAGTGTCACCAGGTTAAGGGACATTTGACTTTCACAGATATTATTCATTGATATACAACCTCCCTGTTCCCCAAGGGCCATACAGTACAGTGATATACAACCTCCCTGTTCCCCAAGGGGCCATACAGTACAGTGATATACAACCTCCCTGTTCCCCAAGGGGCCATACAGTACAGTGATATACAACCTCCCTGTTCCCCAAGGGGCCATACAGTACAGTGATATAACAACCTCCCTGTTCCCCAAGGGCCATACAGTACAGTGATATACAACCTCCCTGTTCCCCAAGGGGCCATACAGTACAGTGATATACAACCTCCCTGTTCCCCAAGGGGCCATACAGTACAGTGATATACAACCTCCCTGTTCCCCAAGGTCCATACAGCACAGTGATATACAACCTCCCTGTTCCCCAAGAGGCCATGCAGTACAGTGATATACAACCTCCCTGTTCCCCAAGGGGTCATGCAGTACAGTGATATACAACCTCCCTGTTCCCCAAGGGCCATACAGTACAGTGATATACAACCTCCCTGTTCCCCAAGGGGCCATACAGTACAGTGATATACAACCTCCCTGTTCCCCAAGGGCCATACAGTACAGTGATATACAACCTCCCTGTTCCCCAAGGGGCCATACAGTACAGTGATATACAACCTCCCTGTTCCCCAAGGGGCCATACAGTACAGTGATATACACACTCCCTGTTCCCCAAGGGGCCATATAGTACAGTGATATACAACCTCCCTGTTCCCCAAGGGGCCATACAATACAGTGATATACAACCTCCCTGTTCCCCAAGGGGCCATACAGTACAGTGATATACAACCTCCCTGTTCCCCAAGGGCCATTGAGGCCTCCATAGACCTTTCACTAGTAGAAGGTCACGTTGAAGGCAGTTTAAAGTTTAGACAGGCTGGCCTTGTCCACTGGAGAACCACTCAACAGATAACCTTTTCTACTAATGCCATAGACACATTTACAGAACAAAGAGAATACTGGCCGATAATGGGGAGAAAGAAGCAGCACACTCATCCACAGGGGAGAGATGACAACGGAGGGAGAGATGATAGAGAGGGGAAGAGAGGTACGTTTTCTTCCATAGTGATGTCAGTATTATGACCACACGTACAACTAGGACTATGAAGGACGAAGGGCGAGATAGAGGAGAGAGAAAAAAAGGAGAGTTATTGTTCATGGTGTAGCCAGACAGTTATGAAGACCACACTTATCTAGCCAGGATTATCGGGGAGAAGGGATGCTGAAGCATGAATCACGCTATCGTCTGGTCCCAGACCTGTATTGTACTGGCACTAGTCTAGCAAGCAAACCCCTTGTGACTAACATTATCATGCCATACAATAAATAATTTTTTAAAAAAAGGTACTACTGTAACCTAAAAGGGTTCTTCAGCTGTCCCCATAGGATAACCCTTTGAAAAACCCTTAATGGTTCCAGGTAGAACCCTTTTGGGATCCATGTAGAACCCTTGTGGAAAGGGTTCAACGTACAGGGTTTTACCTGGAACCAAAAGCAGTATGGTAATTTGACCAGTTTCTTATTAGCAGCAAAATAATCCCGCAGTAACAGGAAATGTAAATTATTGTTTGGATTATAATTCATGGACATTTTTTGTAGAGATTGATAAATGTTTTGTTAGGGCAAATCAAGCCTGAAATGTTAAAGTGGAAATGACAAACCTTAGAAGCCTTTTTAAATCTCAAATTCACTACAAGTTTGCTTTTAATCCTGCATCAATAGTGTGATTAAATTAAGATCCTACATCTGTACATACAGTACATTTAGGGTTGCAAAAATTCTGGTAATGTTCCCAAGATTCCCTGGTTTTCCAGAAATACTAGTTGAGAAATTCCTGGTAAAAGGATGGAATAAGAAGGAAATCTGGGAATCCTCCAAAATTGAGTTCTGGAAAACCTGGGAATTTTAGGAAAGTTACAGCAATTTTGCAACTGTAGTCAGAAGGGTTAAACTAACTCCTACAGTACAGTCAGAAGGGTTAAACTAACTCCTACAGTGCAGTCAGAAGGGTTAAACTAACTCCTACAGTACAGTCAGAAGGGTTAAACTAACTCCTACAGTACAGTCAGAAGGGTTAAACTAACTCCTACAGTACAGTCAGAAGGGTTAAACTAACTCCTACAGTACAGTCAGAAGAGTTAAACTAACTCCTGCAGTACAGTCAGAAGGGTTAAACTAACTCCTACAGTACAGTCAGAAGGGTTAAACTAACTCCTACACTGTATTCAGAAGGGTTAAACCTAACTCCTACACTGTATTCAGAAGGGTTAAACTAACTCCTACAGTGCAGTCAGAAGGGTTAAACTAACTCCTACAGTACAGTCAGAAGGGTTGGTTAAACTAACTCCTACAGTACAGTCAGAAGGGTTGGCTAAACTAACTGCTACAGCGCATTCAGAAGGGTTGGCTAAACTAACTCCTACAGTACAGTCAGAAGGGTTGGCTAAACTAACTCCTACATGGCATTCAGAAGGGTTGGCTAAACTAACTCCTACAGCGCATTCAGAAGGGTTGGCTAAACTAACTCCTACACTGCATTCAGAAGGGTTGGCTAAACTAACTGCTACAGCGCATTCAGAAGGGTTGGCTAAACTAACTCCTACAGCGCATTCATAAGTGTTGGCTAAATGAACTCCTACAGCGCATTCAGAAGTGTTGGCTAAACTAACTCCTACATGGCATTCAGAAGGGTCGGCTAAACTAACTCCTACAGCGCATTCAGAAGGGTTGGCTAAACTAACTCCTACACTGCATTCAGAAGGGTTGGCTAAACTAACTGCTACAGCGCATTCAGAAGGGTTGGCTAAACTAACTCCTACAGTACAGTCAGAAGGGTTGGCTAAACTAACTGCTACAGCGCATTCAGAAGGGTTGGCTAAACTAACTCCTACACTGCATTCAGAAGGGTTGGCTAAACTAACTGCTACAGCGCATTCAGAAGGGGTGGCTAAACTAACTCCTACAGCGCATTCAGAAGTGTTGGCTAAACTAACTCCTACATGAAATTCAGAAGGGTTGGCTAAACTAACTCCTACAGCGCATTCAGAAGGGTTGGCTAAACTAACTCCTACAGTACAGTCAGAAGGGTTGGCTAAACTAACTGCTACAGCGCTGTAACGGCGTTCTTCGTTCGTTGAAAGAGAGTCGGACCGAAATGCAGCGTGGTGGTTACTCATGTTCTTTAATGAATGAAAAGTGACGATACATGAAATAACTTAATAAATACAAAAACAACAAACGGAACGTGAAACCTAATTACAGCCTATCTGGTGAACACTACACAGGGACAGGAACAATCACCCACGAAAGACAAAGCGAAACTCAGGCTACCTAAATACGGTTCCCAATCAGAGGCAACGAGAATCACCTGACAGCTGATTGAGAACCGCCTCAGGCAGCCAAGCCTATACAACACCCCTAATCAGCCGCGATCCCAAATACAACAAACCCCAATACGAAATACAACACGTAAACCCCTGTCACACCCTGGCCTGACCAAATATATAACGACAACACAAAACACTAAGACCAAGGCGTGACAAGCGCATTCAGAAGTGTTGGCTAAACTAACTCTTCTGACTTCTTCTGCATTTTAATAAGTAACAGCCATTTTCTAAAATTGATTAAATTATCATTTTTCCTCTAACTACTCCACAGAAATACCTTATTTACATACACCACCATTCAAAAGTTTGGGGTCACACCAACTTGTCCTTGTTTTTGAAAGAAAATCCCCAAAAAATTGTCCATTAAAATAACATCAAATTGATCATAAATACAGTGTAGATATTGTAAATGTTGTAAATGACTGTAAATGGCAGATTTTTATTGAATATCTACATAGGCGTACAGAGGCCCATTATCAGCAACCATCACTACTGTGTTCCAATGGCACGTTGTTTTAGCTAATCCAAGTTTATATTTTTAAATGGCTAATTGATCATTAGAAACCCCTTTTGCATTTATGTTAGCACAGCTGAAAACTGTTGTTCTGAATAAAGAAGCAATAAAACTGGCCTTCTTTAGAATAGTTGAGTATCTGGAGCATCAGCATTTGTGGGTTCAATTACAGGCTCAAAATGGCCAGAAACAAAGACATTTCTTCTGAAACTCATCAGTCTATTCTTGAATGAAGGCTATTCCATGCGAGAAATTGCCAACAAACTGAAGATCTCGTACAACGCTGTGTACTACTCCCGTCACAGAACAGCGCAAACTGGCCCTAACCAGAATAGAAAGAGGAATGGGAGGCCCGGTGCACAACTGAGCAAGGGGACATGTACATTAGAGTGTCTAGTTTGAGAAACAGATGCCTCACAAGTCCTCAACTGGCAGCTTCATTAAATAGTACCCGCAAAACACCAGTCTCAACATCAACCTCAGTGCATGTTAGAGCAAAAAACAAGAAATTAGGTCAAAGGAATTGTCCGTAGAGCTCTGTGACGGGATTGCGTCGAGGCACAGATCTGGGTAAGGGTACCAAAATATTTCTGCAGCATTGAAGGTCACCAAGAAGACAGTGGCATCCATCATTCTTAAATGGAAGAAGTTTGGAACCACCAAGACGCTTCCTAGAGCTGGCCGCCTGGCCAAACTGAGCAATCGGGGGAGAAGGGCCTTGGTCAGGGAGGTGAACAAGAACCCGATGGTCACTCTGACAGAGCTCCAGAGTTCCTCTGTGGAGATGGGATGAGCCTTCCAGAAGGACAACCATCTCTGCAGCACTCCATGAATCAGGCCTTTAAGGGAGAGTGGCCAGACGGAAGCCATTCCTCAGTAAAAGGCACATGACAGCCAGCTTGGAGTTTGCCAAAAGGCACCTAAAGACTCTCAGACCATGATAAACAAGATTCTCTGGTCTGATGAAACCAAGATTGAACTCTTTGGCCTGAACGCCAAGCTTCACATCTGAAGGAAACCTGGCACCATTCCTACGGTGAAGCATGGTGGTGGCAGCATCATGCTGTGGGGGTGTTTTTCAGCAGCAGGGACGAGAAGACTAGTCAGTATTGAGGGAAAGATGAACGGAGCAAAAATAACCTTGAAAACCTGCTCCAGAGCACTCAGGACCTCAGACTGGGGCAAAGATTCACCTTCCAACAGGCAAACGACCCTAAGCACACTGGCAAGACAACACAGGTGTGGCTTTGGGAAAAACTTCTGAACGTCCTTGAGTGGCCCAGCCAGAGCCCGGACTTGAACCCGATCGAACATCTCTGGAGAGACCTGCAAATAAAATAGCTCCCCATCCAACCTGACAGAGCGTGAAAGGATTGGCAGAGAAGAATGGGAGAAACTCCCCAAATACAGGTGAGCCAAACTTGTAGCGTCATACCCAAGAAGACTTGAGGTTGTAATCGCTGCCAAAGGTACTTATTAAACAAAGTACTGAGGAAAGGGTCTGAATACTTATGTATTTTTTTATAAATTTGCAAAATTTCTAAAAACCTGTTTTTGATTTGTCATTATGGGGGATTGTGTATAGATTGATGACGAAAAAAATACAATTGAATCAATTTTAGAATAAAGCTGTAACGTAACCAAAAATGGAAAAAAAGTTGAAGGTTCTGAATGTTTTCTGAATACAATGTACATACAGATGTGGGACAATGCTAGAAGTAAACAGGACAGTTAAGATTAAGATTAAGGATACGGCCTAAAATACATCCTAGCCATCATTCTCATCATTATCCGAGTAAAAAGCAAAAGGCTCTCCTATGGGATAACATTGCTTGTTCTTCTGTTCTATTCCAGACATACAGAGATCTTGTTAAACTGAACTGATCTTTTGTTCCAGGGACTTCACCAGCAGGGACATGGGAGCCTGCTGGTTCAATTTCACCAGCGGGACATGGGAGCCTGCTGGTTCAATTTCACCAGCGGGACATGGGAGCCTGCCGGTTCAATTTCACCAGCGGGACATGGGAGCCTGCCGGTTCAATTTCACCAGCGGGACATGGGAGCCTGTCGGTTCAATTTCACTAGCAGGGACATGGGAGCCTGTCGGTTCAATTTCACCAGCGGGACATGGGAGCCTGCCGGTTCAATTTCACCAGCGGGACATGGGAGCCTGCTGGTTCAATTTCACCAGCAGAGACATGGGAGCCTGTCGGTTCAATTTCACCAGCGGGACATGGGAGCCTGCCGGTTCAATTTCACCAGCGGGACATGGGAGCCTGTCGGTTCAATTTCACCAGCGGGACATGGGAGCCTGCCGGTTCAATTTCACCAGCGGGACATGGGAGCCTGTCAGTTCAATTTCACCAGCGGGACATGGGAGCCTACCGGTTCAATTTCACCAGCGGGACATGGGAGACTGTCGGTTCAATTTCACCAGCGAGAGGGAGAGAGGGTTGAGGGTTCCATTTCACCAGCGGGACATGGGAGCCTGCCGGTTCAATTTCACCAGCGGGACATGGGAGCCTGCCGGTTCAATTTCACCAGCGGGACATGGGAGCCTGCCGGTTCAATTTCACCAGCAGGGACATGGAAGCCTGCCAGTTCAATTTCACCAGCGGGACATGGGAGCCTGCCGGTTCAATTTCACCAGCGGAACATGGGAGCCTACCGGTTCAATTTCACCAGCGGAACATGAGAGCCTGAGGGTTCAATTTCACCAGCGGGACATGGGAGCCTGAGGGTTCCATTTCACCAGCGGGACATGGGAGCCTGCCGGTTCAATTTCACCAGCGGGACATATTGGACTCATCAGTGTATCTGGAGCTATCGTAGCTGGTTAAAATTGTATAACCTGCAGTGAACACACAAACAGATACATACAGACAGACACATGCACATGTGCCAGTAAAAGTTCAATAAGGGAGCACAGTGGAGTCATACAGCATTTGGCACGATCTAACTAACCTAAAAAGTGCATAAAGTCTGTACACAAATGCAAACAAATATACTTAGACACAGACACATGCATATTTGCCAGTTTGAGTTTACCATAGGAAGGAAGCACATTGGAGTCCTACTGCATCTGGCACTTTCTAAGCAACTTTAAAAATGCAGAAAGTACACACACACACACACACAGAAAACACACACTTGTAGGGAGGAGCAGTCCTTAACATTATTTTGTCTAGTACCCAGAGATCCCATGAGATAGGCGTGCTCCTTCCTGCTGAGAAGACTACAGTGCCTGTGTGTGTTATTCACAGAGAGAGAGAGCTAGGGAGAGAGAGAGAGAGAGAGAGAGAGGGGGGGGGGGGTGGAGGCAGAGAGAGAGAAGGAGAGGGAGGCAGAGAGAGAGAGACGGGACAGAGACAGCAAGAGAGAGAGGCAGAGCGAGTGAGAGAGGCAGAGAGAGAGGCAGCGAGAGAGAGAGGTGGAGAGAGAGAGAATGAGAGAGACAGCGAGAGAGAGAAATGCAAATTGGGCAGAGAGAGAGGGAGAGGGAGGCAGAGAGAGAGAGAGAGGCAGAGAGAGAGAGAAAGAGAGAGGAGGCAGAGTCAGACCTGGGCCCTGACAGTAAATCTCAGTAAGACCAAAATAATGGTGTTCCAAAAAAGGTCCAGTCACCAGGACCACAAATACAAATTCCATCTAGACACTGTTGCCCTAGAGCACACAAAAAACTATACATACCTTGGCCTAAACATCAGCGCCACAGGTAACTTCCACAAAGCTGTGAACGATCTGAGAGACAAGGCAAGAAGGGCATTCTATGCCATCAAAAGAAAAATAAATTTCAACATACCAATTAGGATTTGGCTAAAAATACTTGAATCAGTCATAGAGCCCATTGCCCTTTATGGTTGTGAGGTCTGGGGTCCGCTCACCAACCAAGACTTCACAAAATGGGACAAACACCAAATTGAGACTCTGCACGCAGAATTCTGCAAAAATATCCTCCGTGTACAACGTAAAACACCAAATAATGCATGCAGAGCAGAATTAGGCCGATACCCACTAATGATCAAAATCCAGAAAAGAGCCGTTAAATTCTACAACCACCTAAAAGGAAGCGATTCACAAACCTTCCATAACAAAGCCATCACCTACAGAGAGATGAACCTGGAGAAGAGTCCCCTAAGCAAGCTGGTCCTGGGGCTCTGTTCCCAAACACAAACACACCCTACAGAGCCCCAGGACAACAGCACAATTAGACCCAACCAAATCATGAGAAAACAAAAAGATAATTACTTAACACATTGGAAAGAATTAACAAAAAAACAGAGCAAACTAGAATGCTATTTGGCCCTAAACAGAGAGTACACAGTGGCAGAATACCTGACCACTGTGACTGACCCAAAATTAAGGAAAGCTTTGACTATGTACAGACTCAGTGAGCATAGCCTTGCTATTGAGAAAGGCCGCCGTAGGCAGACATGGCTCTCAAGAGAAGACAGGCTATGTGCTCACTGCCCACAAAATGAGGTGGAAACTGAGCTGCACTTCCTAACCTCCTGCCCAATGCAAGACCATATTAGAGAGACATATTTCCCTCAGATTACAAAGATCCACAAAGAATTCGAAAACAAATCCAATTTTGAAAAACTCCCATATCTACTGGGTGAAATTCCACAGTGTGCCATCACAGCAACAAGATTTGTGACCTGTTGCCACGAGAAAAGGGCAACCAGTGAAGAACAAACACCATTGTAAATACAACCCATATTTATGCTTATTTATTTTATCTTGTGTCCTTTAACCATTTGTACATTGTTAAAACACTGTATATATATATATAATATGACATTTGTAATGTCTTTACTGCTTTGAAACTTCTGTATGTGTAATGTTTACTGTTAATTTTTGTTGTTTTTCACTTTATATATTCCCTTTGTATGTTGTCTACCTCACTTGCTTTGGCAATGTTAACACATGTTTCCCATGCCAATAAAGCCCTTGAATTGAATTGAATTGAGAGAGAGGCAGAGAGAGAGAGACGCGGAGAGAGGGAGAATGAGAGAGACAGCGAGAGAGAGAGAGATGCAAATTGGGCAGAGAGATAGGGAGAGGGAGGCAGAGAGAGAGAGAGAGGCAGTGAGAGAGAGAGGCAGTGAGAGAGAGAGAGAGAGGGAGGGAGGGAGGCAGGGAGAGAGGGAGCAGAGAGAGAGAGCGAGAGAGGGGGGGGCAGAGAGAGAGAGAGAGAGAGAGAGGGAGGGAGGCAGGGAGAGAGGGAGAGGGGGGCAGAGAGAGAGAGAGATGGGGCAGAGAGAGAGAGAGAGAAGGGGCAGTGAGAGAGAACGAGACAGAGAGAGAGAACAAGACAGAGAGAATGAGACAGAGAGAGAGAACAAGACAGAGATAGGATGCATAGTGGGGAGAGAGGCAGAGACAGAAAGAAAGGCAGAGAAAGAGAAAGAGAGGGGCCAGCAGAGAGAGAGGCCGAGAGAGAGAGTGGCTGAGAGAGAGAGAGAGAGAGAGAGAGCGAGAGAGGCAGAGATTGAGAGAGCGAGAGAAAGAGGGTAGGAGAGAGAGGCAGAGAGAGAGAGAGAGAGAGAGAGAGAGAGAGAGATGTGGAGGGCAGGATTCAACTAAATGCATAACTTTACTTGTGGATGGCTCAATTAGCAAAACGCCTCGCCACAATTTACTTGCTGAATGGAGTGGAGAGAGTTATGTTTCCAAGAGGGAGCACAACAGTCTCTAGAGTCCAGGGTTTCCGTTAGCTGGTAATAGCCGGCTTTTGGCCTCACAGCCAATTGTCCGGGATTTTAAAAAAACTAAACATTGCGAAATAATGTTTTTTTAGCCTGTTTACTGATGGGAATACCAGGTAATGAAAAACATTTGGCCGGTCATGCTTATCGATCTATGGGTTCATTTGCATACTTTTTGGGAATTACATTTGGCGCTTGTATATTCATTATGTATCTTATTTATCACATTAACAAACAGCTAACAGATACAGAGCCTTTAAGTGGGATCTGTCAGCTTTAAGTGGGATATCTGTCTGCTTTAAGTGGGTATCTGTCTGCTTTAAGTGGGATATCTGTCAGCTTTAAGTGGGATCTGTCAGCTTTAAGTGGGATATCTGTCTGCTTTAAGTGGGATATCTGTCAGCTTTAAGTGGGATCTGTCAGCTTTAAGTGGGATATCTGTCTGCTTTAAGTGGGATATCTGTCAGCTTTAAGTGGGATATCTGTCTGCTTTAAGTGGGATATCTGTCAGCTTTAAGTGGGATATCTGTCTGCTTTAAGTGGGATATCTGTCTGCTTCAAGTGGGATATCGGTCTGCTTCAAGTGGGATATCTGTCTGCTTTAAGTGGGATATCTGTCAGCTTTAAGTGGGATATCTGTCTGCTTTAAGTGCGATATCTGTCTGCTTTAAGTGGGATATCGGTCTGCTTTAAGTGGGATATCGGTCTGCTTTAAGTGGGATATCGGTCTGCTTTAAGTGGGATATCTGTCAGCTTTAAGTGGGATATCGGTCTGCTTTAAGTGGGATATCTGTCTGCTTTACGTGGGATATCTGTCCGCTTTAAGTGGGATATCTGACTGCTTTACGTGGGATATCTGTCTGCTTTAAGTGGGATATCTGTCTGCTTTAAGTGGGATATCTGTCTGCTTTAAGTGGGATATCTGTCTGCTTTAAGTGGGATATCTGTCTGCTTTAAGTGGGATATCTGTCTGCTTTAAGTGGGATATCTGTCTGCTTTAAGTGGGATATCTGTCAGACAGTGCTTTTATAAACTCAATCATTGCGCAACAATTCTAAACGCACGCCTGTGTTAAAAATACTTTTTGGGCCACGATTAAAAAGACTACTAAACTCAGCAACAAAAAGGAAACTTCCCTTTTTCAGAACCCTGTCTTTCAAAGATAATTCATAAAAATCCAATTAACTTCACAGATCTTCATTGTAAAGGGTTTAAACACCATTTCCCATGCTTGTTCAATTAACCATAAACAATTAATGAACATGCACCTGTGGATATCAGCTTCCAGACGGTAGGTAATTAAGGTCACAGTTCTGATAACTTAGGACACTAAAGAGGCCTTTCTACGGACTCTGAAAAACACACAACAACAAAAAAGATGCCCAGGGTCCCTGCTCATCTGCGTGAACGTGCCTTAGGCATGCTGCAAGGAGGCATGAGGACTGCAGATGTGACCAGGGCAATCAATTGCAATGTCCGTACTGTGAGACACATAAGACAGCACTACAGGGAGACAGGACGGACAGCTGATCATCCTCGCAGTGGCAGACGACATGTAACAACACCTGCACAGGATCGGTACATCCGAACATCACACCTGCGGGACAGATACAGGATGGCAACAACAACTGCCCGAGTTACACCAGGAACGCACAATCCCCCCATCAGTGCTCAGACTGTCCGCAATAGACTGAGAGAGGCTGAGAGAGGCTGAGAGAGGCTGGACTGAGGCCTGTTCTAAGGCAGGCCCCCACCAGACAGGACTGGCAACAACGTCACCTATGGGCACAAACCCACAGTCGCTGGACCAGACAGGACTGGCAACAACGTCACCTATGGGCAAACCCACAGTCGCTGGACCAGACAGGACTGGCAACAACGTCACCTATGGGCACAAACCCACAGTCGCTGGACCAGACAGGACTGGCAACAACGTCACCTATGGGCACAAACCCACAGTCGCTGGACCAGACAGGACTGGCAACAACGTCACCTATGGGCACAAACCCACAGTCGCTGGACCAGACAGGACTGGCAACAACGTCACCTATGGGCACAAACCCACAGTCGCTGGACCAGACAGGACTGGTAAAAAGTGCTCTTCACCAGGGGTGATGGTCGGATTTGCGTTTATCATTGAAGGAATTAGTGTTACACCGAGGCCTGTACTCTGGAGTGGGATCTATTTGGAGGTGGAGGGTCGTCATGGTCTGGGGCGGTGTGTCACAGCATCATCGGACTGAGCTTGTTGTCATTGCAGGCAATCTGTGCGTTACAGGGAAGACATCCTCCTCCCTCATGTGGTCCTCCCTCATGTGGTACCCTTCCTGCAGGCTCATCCTGATATGACCCTCCAGCATGACAATGCCACCAGCCATACTGCTCGTTCTGTGCGTGATTTCCTGCAAGACAGGAGTGTCAGTGTTCTGCCATGGTCAGCAAAGAGCCCGGATCTCAATCCCATTGAGCACGTCTGGGACCTGTTGGATCGGAGGGTGAGGGCTAGGGCCATTCCCCCCAGAAATGTCCGGGAACTTGCAGGTGCCTTGGTGGAAGAGTGGGGTCGCATCTCACAGCAAGAACTGGCAAATCTGGTGCAGTCCATGAGGAGGAGATGCACTGCAGTACTTAATGCAGCTGGTGGCCACACCAGATACTGACTGTTACTTATGATTTTGACCCCCCCCCCTTTTTTGCTGAGTTTCTTTTTAGTTCTCAACTAGTAATTGAAGCGTGCTTCCCATTCGCCATTCAAATGCATAGTCACCGGAAGACATGCTTCATCAGCGCGTGACACACCACTTTGCAACGAGCTGGATGCGTATGCATTTTTTAAAAAACATTTCGCTTCTTAATTGTTTGAAACCTGAACATTTTAATACACATTATGATCGATGTTTCATCTTGCTTCAAAGTATCCCAAGCAAAATCCGACCCATATCTGTGGAGGCCATTATTTTATAAAGACTTGCCATATGCCATTGAATCCAGTAGACCGTCATTGTAAATAAGAATTTGTTCTTTAACAGAATTTAACTGCCCAGTTAAATAAAGGTTAATAAATTAAAAAATTAAAAAACAGTAGCCTAATTCTCTCATGTTCTATTGGTTATCAACATTTTTTCCGCGTCATGCCAAATGCATGTCCTGGCGTAGGTTACAGTGCGCATTGCTGCACTAATAACGTTAAGAAATAGTGTATGAAGATTTTAAGCTAAACTTTCGGATCTGTTGCATCAGATTAATAGCTTTATAAATGTTTCTTATGTAGCCTAGGCCTACTGGTTGCATGAATGTGGGAACTATCCTACTGGTTGCATGAATGTGGGAACTATCCTACTGGTTGTATGAATGTGGGAACTATGCTACTGGTTGTATGAATGTGGGAACTATCCTACTGGTTGTATGACTGTGGGAACTATCCTACTGGTTGTATGACTGTGGGAACTATCCTACTGGTTGTATGACTGTGGGAACTATCCTACTGGTTGTATGACTGTGGGAACTATCCTACTGGTTGTATGAATGTGGGAACTATCCTACTGGTTGTATGAATGTGGGAACTATCCTACTGGTTGTATGACTGTGGGAACTATCCTACTGGCTGTATGACTGTGGGAACTATCCTACTGGTTGTATGACTGTGGGAACTATCCTACTGGTTGTATGAATGTGGGAACTATCCTACTGGTTGTATGAATGTGGGAACTATCTTACTGGTTGTATGAATGTGGGAACTATCCTACTGGTTGTATGAATGTGGGAACTATCCTACTGGTTGTATGAATGTGGGAACTATCCTACTGGTTGTATGAATGTGGGAACTATCCTCCCACAACTGTCCCAGGGTCTGTTTGGGCTATTTCTGTCTCTACAAACAGGAGCATCCATAAGGCTAGGGGAAGCTTAGCTAACTTAAATTGAATTGCCCTAACTGCATAGCCTAATTAGCCTATTGCTGTCTATACAGAAATACCTTTAAAATAGGCTACTATTCACACTATCACCGTAGGGACAACTTTGTTTTTATTGATCTGTTGGTCAGTGTCACCCTGTAATTTGTCGGATTAAATCAAGAGTTGATGATTTTGTGTGTAGAGGACATGAATACTGAGAATAAGGAGAACCAGATGGATGTAAGAGTGAACAGCCAGGAACCAGGAGGAAACATTGTGGTAAGTGTGTGTGTGTGTGTGTGTGTGTGTGTGTGTGTGTGTGTGTGTGTGTGTGTGTGTGTGTGTGTGTGTGTGTGTGTGTGTGTGTGTGTGTGTGTGTGTGTGTGTGTGTGTGTGTAAAAATGTATTATTGTCATATTGAATATATCACAGTTTACTCCTGTATCTAGTAGCTGGCTGGTTGCTTAGAGAGATGACATGTACTGTATTATTAGGTGCCAGTCATTGTCATTCTATCTTAATGCACCTTCTGCCTGGTGAATACCAACACACACACACTGTGTTACGGCTCCTTAGAAGTAAAGCCTGCTTCCACCTCTCTGCCTGGTGAATACCAACACACAGACACTGTGTTACGGCTTCTTAGAAGTGAAGCCTGCTTCCACCTCTCTGAATGGTGAGTCAATTCAATCTAATTCAACTAAAAATGTATTGACAGCCAGACGGGCTGCATAACAGATGTGACCATAGAAAATGATAGAGGACTCTAGTGCCCAAAAGCCTGTTTTAGCATGAACAGTGTCATTGAGGACCATTATGAAGTAGTCAATTGGGTGGGACTTCCTATGGGTTAAAGAAGGATGACAGAATTCCATCCAGGTCATCAGGAGGGATCAGCCAATGAATTCTACTCTTGAGCAAACATTCCTAACTGCAGGTGGCAGGAAATTGCCAACTTTGACTTTATACCAGTTCAGACAACACCCTCCAGGGGGCAGTATGCACCCTTTCAGTTTGTTTGTTACCAACTCGTGGAAACAGTAGAAAAATAATATGGACTACTTCAGAATGGAGATGGCCTCAATGGCGCTGCCTGTGCACTCACAGACACCATAACGGGACAGATACAAAGATGACTCCTCTATCATTCTCTATGTTTGAAACCGAGTGGCATCGTCAGAGTTGCCGGTGGTAATTCCATCTTTCCAGCATCCCTCCAGGCACACACACGCATACAAACACACACACACTCAGGCATACAAACACACACACACATACAGGCATACAAACACACACACAGGCATACAAACACACACACACACACACAGGCATACAAACACACACACACACACACACACACACACACACACACACACACACACACACACACACACACAGGCATACAAACACACACACACACACACAGTCATACAAACACACACACACACACACACACACACACACACACACACACACACACACACACACACACACACACACACAGGCATACAAACACACACACACACCTACAAACAAACACACACTTAGGAGAAATGAAAGATCTAAGGTCCCCAGGACGTCGATAATTAGAGCTGCAGAACACCGCCGTGTCCACGACCGATTCCGCCAGGAAATCAATTATCATCTACCGCCACTGTGGTGGTGGCATCATCCTCTCTACATCCTCAGGCTTCATCAGACTTCATCGGGCTTCAACAGGCTTCATCGAGCTTCATCGGGCTTCAACAGGCTTCATCGAGCTTCATCGGGCTTCATCAGGCTTCAACGGGCTTCATCAGGGTTTATAAGCTAAGGCACTGTAGTATTTAGAGACAACGTTTTCCTGAACTTGTGGCCAGGTCCACACTGGAAGTACACCAGCTTTTTATTGTCCAGTTTTTCTTCAGATTTGGTCCATTTTTCAGGAGAATTCAGGGTACTAAATCAAATCAAATGGATTTATATAGCCATTCTTACATCAGCTGATATCTCAAAGTGCTGCACAGAAACCCAGCCTAAAACCCCAAACAGCAATGCAGGTGTAGAAGCACAGTATCATACTACAGTATTATACTACAGTATCATACTACAGTATTATACTACAGTATTATACTACAGTATTATACTACAGTATCATACTACAGTATTATACTACAGTATCATACTACAGTATTATACCACTGCAGTCACGGTAAAAATGTTTTCTTAAATATCAGATCTAGCATTAGGTAACCCGACCAACATAACTCCCAATACAAACATTACAGCGTCCATATTCTGAAGTCACCTCACTCACAAAGTCCTCAGACAAAAATTTGACTGTAATGACAGAGGGACTTTTGTCTGAACTGCGGGAGTTGTGTCACAGCAACAGTAGTTCACTTCCTAATATGGATGCCTTACTATATACTCTACAAGCCCAGCAGTGTTTTAGCTCTAGGGGACTTCCTAGTATGAATGCCAGGGACCCTGGCCTGAACTCACCAGGAGAGGCAGTCTGAAGGGGTCAATGGAGAAATCAGAATGAGAAAGGGATTAGTGCAGGATAGAGAGGCTAATTATGAACCCGGGCAGACAGTATAGAGAGGCTCTCTATGGACCCAGGCAGACAGTATAGAGAGGCTCTCTATGGACCCAGACTGACAGGATAGAGAGACTCTCTATGGACGCTATCTATGGACCCAGACTGACAGGATAGAGAGGCTTTCTATGAACCCAGACTGACAGGATAGAGAGGCTCTCTATGAACCCAGACTGACAAGATAGAGAGGCTCTCTATGAACCCAGACTGACAGGATAGAGAGGCTCTCTATGGACCCAGACTGACAGGATAGAGAGGCTCTCTATGAACCCAGACTGACAGGATAGAGAGACTCTCTATGAACCCGGGCTAACTACGGCTGAAAAATCTGACAAGCTACACTGAGAAAAAATATAAACACAAGATGTAAAGTGTTTGTCTAATGTGTCACAAGCTGAAATAAAATATCCCAAAAATGCACAAAAAGCTTATAAAAAACACAATTGTTTTTATATCCCTTTCAGTGAACATTTCTCCATTGCCAAGATAATCCATCCACCACATGATCATTACACAGGTGCACCTTGTGCTGGGGACAATAAAATGCCACTGTAAATTGTGCAGTTTTGACTCTCAACACAATGCCAAAGATGTCTGAAGTTTTGCCAGATCATTGAATGTTAATTTCTCTACCATAATCCACCTCCAATGTTATTTTAGAGCATTTGGCAGTACGTCCAACTAGCCTCACAACCACAGACCACGTGTACGAAGTCGTGTGGGCGAGCGGTTTGCTGATGTCAACGTTGTGAACAGAGTGCCCCCTGGTGGTGGTGGGTTTATGGTATGGGCAGGCATAAGCTACGGAAAACGAACACAATTGCATTTTATCGATGTCAATTTGAATGCACAGAGATACCATGATGAGATCCTGAGGCCCATTGTCGTGTTTTTCATCCGTCGCCATCACCTCAGGTTTCAGCATGATAATGCACGGTCCCATGTCGCAAGGATCTGTACATGTCCCAGTTCTTCCATGGCCTGCAAACTCACCAGACATGTCACCCATTGAGCATGTTTGGGATGCTCTGGATCGATGCATTCGACAGCATGTTTCAGATCCCGCCAATATCTAGCAACTTC
This sequence comes from Oncorhynchus kisutch, assembly GCF_002021735.2. NCBI lineage: Eukaryota > Metazoa > Chordata > Actinopteri > Salmoniformes > Salmonidae > Oncorhynchus > Oncorhynchus kisutch. The sequence goes on from NC_034200.2 coordinate 34,824,949, forward strand.
ACACAGCCATTGAAGAGGAGTGGGACAACATTCCACAGGCCACCATCAACAGTCTGATCAACTCTATGTGAAGGAGATGTATCGTGCTACATGAGGCAAATGGTGATCACACCAGATACTGACTGTTTTCAAAGCCACGCCACTACTTTTAGGTATCTGTATCTGTGCGTTGGACTAGTAACCGAAAGGTTGCAAGTTCGAATCCCCGAGTTGACAAGGTACAAATCTGTCATTCTGCCCCTGAACAGGCAGTTAATCCACTGTAGGCCGTCATTGAAAATAAGAATTTGTTCTTTAACTGACTTGCCTGGTTAAATAAAGGTAAAATAAAAAATAAATAAAAATATCTGTATTCCCAGTCATTTTAAATCCATAGATTAGGACCTAATTTATTTATTTCAATTGACTGATTTCCTGATATGAACTGTAACTCAGTAAAATCTTTGAAATCGTTGCATGTTGCATTTCGATTATTTCAAGAAGGCATTAGATCTTTGCCACTTTGATTCAGACTTCAGACTTCAGCTCATTTAACCATAAGAGTGTTATGGGCATTTATTTTACACCTTGGTTCAAAAACACTTCAATCATTTACTATTTCAAATAATAACTTAAGCTGAGCATGATTGAGTTTACCTGGCGCAATGAGACCAGATTAGATGTTAAAAACGAAGAAGAAAGAAAACACTACAAATCATTTCAAAATGGAAAGATTTCTAATAGTTTTTCGAACCCAGGCCTGGTTTTAAGAGTTTTTTTGTAATTGTCTCTTAGCTCTGCAGCGCTGTAGTAAATGCAGGCTCACAGACCATATCTGGGAGGAGTAAATAGTTGTTTCTGATTTCCAATACACACGGTGGAAATAGGACTGTGGACTTTCTGAGGAAAAACAAATTGAGCGATTGCGGTGAAGAAGTGAAATGAAGAAACAAACTCTGGGACTCAAATGATAGTAGGAAAACATACAACATCTTTTTCTCTCTGCTTTTTCCCCCCCAACTGAGGGAAATACGACAGGATTTCTCCCAGTGAAGCTTCCTGCGCCACGGTGGAGCTCCAATCATCCAGTCTCCTGCGGTACTGTCACTACAATCAATTTCTCCCGACGTGCGGGAGAGACGAGGGAGGGAGGGAGGGAGGGAGGGAGGGAGGGAGGGAGGGAGGGAGGGAGGGAGGGAGGGAGGGAGGGAGGGAGGGAGGGAGGGAAAATGAGAAGCTGAGTCTTTCACGTTGCCTTGTAAAGTAGGGCAGGAGTGTAGTCACGTGTGTGTGTGTTTGAGAGAGTGTGCAGAGAGGCACCACAGTGACGCGTGATTGGGTAGAGGGGAGGGTGATGTCATCATCCATGGTTGGATTGGGTTGAGTTGTGGAGACTCTTGCTATCGCTATGGTTGCGATAAGTCATGGTAGACACCAAAGGTTCCGGCGGCCACCAAGGGCAAAATCTACATTGATTCTTACATTTGATATTGAATTTGCAACCTTTGATTTGGCATCAAAGTCAATGTATTTTCTTAGCAGAGCTGACTTATTCATTGGCCCTTTATTCATTGGAGTCTCAAATGGCACCCTACTCCCTACATGGTGCACTACTTTAGACAGGTTCTGGCCAAAAGTAGTGCACTAGGCAACAGGGTGTAATTTGGGAGCCGTTGTGTCTCCGTCGTCAGAAGAACAATCAAACGGAGAAAAGAACCCCCAAAATGCCCCATAATGGAGGAAACGGGGAACTGTGATAAAAATAATCCATTCTATTGGTTCCTTTGACCCCGCCCACTCACGGCATGTCACACGGTCGTGGGCTCATTCAAAGCTCCGTAAAATCCTAACCTGGGGCATGTTCAAACACAATGCTGTGACTAGGGTAACAGCCGTTGCCATTCCTAAAGGGTGTGAATACAAAAGCTAAGGACTGACACAAACAGTGGTACTACTACAGCTTAGTGGTTCAAGGGTTAAAGGTCACTGAGAAGAAACACACCCCTTCTTTTCTCACTATAGTGTCCAGTTAAAATCTAGTGCAGTCAGTGGGCAGGACTATTGCCCATCCACAAATTAAGGACACCTGTCTCAGCCAATGGGTGGTTTTTATGGCGTTTGTTTGACAGCTGTCCATCACACTCACCGGTGGCGCAGTCCTCCTCGTCCGCCCCGTTCTCGCAGTCCCGCTCGCCATCGCATCGCCACGACAACGAGACACACTTGTTGGTGGAGCCGCCGCAGTCAAACTTCTCCGAAGGACACGTCTGCTTGCCTGGAGGGGAGAAAGGGAGATTATGTTCCATTCCAACACGTTGTACCCTTCTCTGCTGCCCTCACTCACTCCACTTGGCAGATCTGAGAGGCTTGGGTAGGTGGGTTAAGGGTAGGTAGGAAGGGTTTAGGGTCTATTGACTAGGGTGTATAGAAGGATTTAGGGTCTAACAGACTTGGGTGTATAGAAGGGTTTAGGGTCTAACAGACTAGTGTGTATAGAAGGGTTTAGGGTCTAACAGACTTGGGTGTATAGAAGGGTTCAGGGTCTAACAGACTAGGGTGTATAGAAGGGTTTAGGGTCTAACAGACTAGGGTGTATAGAAGGGTTTAGGGTCTAACAGACTAGGGTGTATAGAAGGGTTTAGGGTCTAATAGACTAGGGTGTATAGAAGGGTTTAGGGTCTAACAGACTAGGGTGTATAGAAGGGTTTAGGGTCTAACAGACTAGTGTGTATAGAAGGGTTTAGGGTCTAACAGACTAGGGTGTATAGAAGGGTTTAGGGTCTAACAGACTAGGGTGTATAGAAGGGTTTAGGGTCTAACAGACTAGGGTGTATAGAAGGGTTTAGGGTCTAACAGACTAGGGTGTATAGAAGGGTTTAGGGTCTAACAGACTAGGGTGTATAGAAGGGTTTAGGGTCTAACAGACTAGGGTGTATAGAAGGGTTTAGGGTCTAACAGACTAGTGTGTATAGAAGGGTTTAGGGTCTAACAGACTAGGGTGTATAGAAGGGTTTAGGGTCTAACAGACTAGGGTGTATAGAAGGGTTTAGGGTCTAACAGACTAGGGTGTATAGAAGGGTTTAGGGTCTAACAGACTAGGGTGTATAGAAGGGTTTAGGGTCTAACAGACTAGGGTGTATAGAAGGGTTTAGGGTCTAACAGACTAGGGTGTATAGAAGGGTTTAGGGTCTAACAGACTAGTGTGTATAGAAGGGTTTAGGGTCTAACAGACTAGTGTGTATAGAAGGGTTTAGGGTCTAACAGACTAGTGTGTATAGAAGGGTTTAGGGTCTAACAGACTAGTGTGTATAGAAGGGTTTAGGGTCTAACAGACCAGTGTGTATAGAAGGGTTTAGGGTCTAACAGACTAGGGTGTATAGAAGGGTTTAGGGTCTAACAGACTAGTGTGTATAGAAGGGTTTAGGGTCTAACAGACTAGGGTGTATAGAAGGGTTTAGGGTCTAACAGACTAGGGTGTATAGAAGGGTTTAGGGTCTAACAGACTAGGGTGTATAGAAGGGTTTAGGGTCTAACAGACTAGGGTGTATAGAAGGGTTTAGGGTCTAACAGACTAGGGTGTATAGAAGGGTTTAGGGTCTAACAGACTAGGGTGAATAGAAGGGTTTAGGGTCTAACAGACTAGTGTGTATAGAAGGGTTTAGGGTCTAACAGACTAGTGTGTATAGAAGGGTTCAGGGTCTAACAGACTAGGGTGTATAGAAGGGTTTAGGGTCTAACAGACTAGTGTGTATAGAAGGGTTTAGGGTCTAACAGACTAGTGTGTATAGAAGGGTTCAGGGTCTAACAGACTAGGGTGTATAGAAGGGTTTAGGGTCTAATAGACTAGGGTGTATAGAAGGGTTTAGGGTCTAACAGACTAGGGTGTATAGAAGGGTTTAGGGTCTAACAGACTAGTGTGTATAGAAGGGTTCAGGGTCTAACAGACTAGGGTGTATAGAAGGGTTTAGGGTCTAACAGACTAGTGTGTATAGAAGGGTTCAGGGTCTAACAGACTAGGGTGTATAGAAGGGTTTAGGGTCTAACATACTAGTGTGTATAGAAGGGTTCAGGGTCTAACAGACTAGGGTGTATAGAAGGGTTTAGGGTCTAACAGACTAGTGTGTATAGAAGGGTTCAGGGTCTAACAGACTAGTGTGTATAGAAGGGTTCAGGGTCTAACAGACTAGGGTGTATAGAAGGGTTTAGGGTCTAACAGACTAGTGTGTATAGAAGGGTTCAGGGTCTAACAGACTAGTGTGTATAGAAGGGTTCAGGGTCTAACAGACTAGTGTGTATAGAAGGGTTTAGGGTCTAACAGACTAGGGTGTATAGAAGGGTTTAGGGTCTAACAGACTAGTGTGTATAGAAGGGTTTAGGGTCTAACAGACTAGGGTGTATAGAAGGGTTTAGGGTCTAACAGACTAGTGTGTATAGAAGGGTTCAGGGTCTAACAGACTAGTGTGTATAGAAGGGTTCAGGGTCTAACAGACTAGGGTGTATAGAAGGGTTTAGGGTCTAACAGACTAGTGTGTATAGAAGGGTTTAGGGTCTAACAGACTAGTGTGTATAGAAGGGTTCAGGGTCTAACAGACTAGTGTGTATAGAAGGGTTCAGGGTCTAACAGACTAGTGTGTATAGAAGGGTTCAGGGTCTAACAGACTAGTGTGTATAGAAGGGTTCAGGGTCTAACAGACTAGTGTGTATAGAAGGGTTCAGGGTCTAACAGACTAGTGTGTATAGAAGGGTTCAGGGTCTAACAGACTAGTGTGTATAGAAGGGTTCAGGGTCTAACAGACTAGTGTGTATAGAAGGGTTCAGGGTCTAACAGACTAGTGTGTATAGAAGGGTTTAGGGTCTAACAGACTAGGGTGTATAGAAGGGTTCAGGGTCTAACAGACTAGGGTGTATAGAAGGGTTTAGGGTCTAACAGACTAGTGTGTATAGAAGGGTTCAGGGTCTAACAGACTAGGGTGTATAGAAGGGTTTAGGGTCTAACAGACTAGTGTGTATAGAAGGGTTCAGGGTCTAACAGACTAGGGTGTATAGAAGGGTTTAGGGTCTAACAGACTAGTGTGTATAGAAGGGTTTAGGGTCTAACAGACTAGGGTGTATAGAAGGGTTCAGGGTCTAACAGACTAGGGTGTATAGAAGGGTTTAGGGTCTAACAGACTAGTGTGTATAGAAGGGTTCAGGGTCTAACAGACTAGGGTGTATAGAAGGGTTTAGGGTCTAACAGACTAGTGTGTATAGAAGGGTTCAGGGTCTAACAGACTAGGGTGTATAGAAGGGTTTAGGGTCTAACAGACTAGTGTGTATAGAAGGGTTTAGGGTCTAACAGACTAGGGTGTATAGAAGGGTTCAGGGTCTAACAGACTAGGGTGTATAGAAGGGTTTAGGGTCTAACAGACTAGTGTGTATAGAAGGGTTCAGGGTCTAACAGACTAGGGTGTATAGAAGGGTTTAGGGTCTAACAGACTAGGGTGTATAGAAGGGTTTAGGGTCTAACAGACTAGGGTGTATAGAAGGGTTCAGGGTCTAACAGACTAGGGTGTATAGAAGGGTTCAGGGTCTAACAGACTAGTGTGTATAGAAGGGTTCAGGGTCTAACAGACTAGTGTGTATAGAAGGGTTCAGGGTCTAACAGACTAGTGTGTATAGAAGGGTTCAGGGTCTAACAGACTAGTGTGTATAGAAGGGTTTAGGGTCTAACAGACTAGGGTGTATAGAAGGGTTCAGGGTCTAACAGACTAGGGTGTATAGAAGGGTTTAGGGTCTAACAGACTAGTGTGTATAGAAGGGTTCAGGGTCTAACAGACTAGGGTGTATAGAAGGGTTTAGGGTCTAACAGACTAGTGTGTATAGAAGGGTTCAGGGTCTAACAGACTAGGGTGTATAGAAAGGTTTAGGGTCTAACAGACTAGGGTGTATAGAAGGGTTTAGGGTCTAACAGACTAGGGTGTATAGAAGGGTTTAGGGTCTAACAGACTAGGGTGTATAGAAGGGTTTAGGGTCTAACAGACTAGTGTGTATAGAAGGGTTTAGGGTCTAACAGACTAGTGTGTATAGAAGGGTTTAGGGTCTAACAGACTAGTGTGTATAGAAGGGTTTAGGGTCTAACAGACTAGGGTGTATAGAAGGGTTTAGGGTCTAATAGACTAGGGTGTATAGAAGGGTTTAGGGTCTAACAGACTAGGGTGTATAGAAGGGTTTAGGGTCTAACAGACTAGGGTGTATAGAAGGGTTTAGGGTCTAACAGACTAGTGTGTATAGAAGGGTTTAGGGTCTAACAGACTAGTGTGTATAGAAGGGTTCAGGGTCTAACAGACTAGGGTGTATAGAAGGGTTTAGGGTCTAACAGACTAGGGTGTATAGAAGGGTTTAGGGTCTAACAGACTAGGGTGTATAGAAGGGTTTAGGGTCTAACAGACTAGTGTGTATAGAAGGGTTTAGGGTCTAACAGACTAGGGTGTATAGAAGGGTTCAGGGTCTAACAGACTAGGGTGTATAGAAGGGTTTAGGGTCTAACAGACTAGGGTGTATAGAAGGGTTTAGGGTCTAACAGACTAGGGTGTATAGAAGGGTTTAGGGTCTAACAGACTAGGGAGTATAGAAGGGTTTAGGGTCTAACAGACTAGTGTGTATAGAAGGGTTTAGGGTCTAACAGACTAGGGTGTATAGAAGGGTCTCTTGTCGTGATGTGTGTTTTAACATATATATATGATTTATTAATCCCATCCCCGCAAGAGGCCTTTTGCCTTATGGAGGCACTCACTTAACTGACTTCTCTAGTTAAATAAAGGTTAAATTAAATAAAGATGTTGTTCTCTCAACTCTGAATAGACAAGACAGGAACAACACAGCAGATTTACCAGTTGGCAGCAGAGAACAACATCTTATTCTGAGAGAACCCAGCTCACTAACCACAACAGTGGTGAAGACAACCCAGCTCACTAACCACAACAGTGGTGAAGAGAACCCAGCTCACTAACCACAGCAGTGGTGAAGAGAACCCAGCTCACTAACCACAACAGTGGTGAAGAGAACCCAGCTCACTAACCACAACAGTGAAGACAACCCAGCTCACTAACCACAACAGTGGTGAAGAGAACCCAGCTCACTAACCACAGCAGTGAAGACAACCCAGCTCACTAACCACAACAGTGGTGAAGAGAACCCAGCTCACTAACCACAACAGTGGTGAAGACAACCCAGCTCACTAACCACAACAGTGGTGAAGACAACCCAGCTCACTAACCACAGCAGTGGTGAAGAGAACCCAGCTCACTAACCACAACAGTGGTGAAGAGAACCCAGCTCACTAACCACAGCAGTGGTGAAGACAACCCAGCTCACTAACCACAACAGTGGTGAAGAGAACCCAGCTCACTAACCACAGCAGTGGTGAAGAGAACCCAGCTCACTAACCACAACAGTGGTGAAGAGAACCCAGCTCACTAACCACAACAGTGGTGAAGAGAACCCAGCTCACTAACCACACAGTGAAGACAACCCAGCTCACTAACCACAACAGTGGTGAAGAGAACCCAGCTCACTAACCACAGCAGTGGTGAAGAGAACCCAGCTCACTAACCACAACAGTGGTGAAGAGAACCCAGCTCACTAACCACAACGGTGAAGAGAACCCAGCTCACTAACCACAACAGTGGTGAAGAGAACCCAGCTCACTAACCACAGCAGTGAAGACAACCCAGCTCACTAACCACAACAGTGGTGAAGAGAACCCAGCTCACTAACCACAACAGTGGTGAAGACAACCCAGCTCACTAACCACAACAGTGGTGAAGAGAACCCAGCTCACTAACCACAACAGCGAAGACAACCCAGCTCACTAACCACAGCAGTGGTGAAGAGAACCCAGCTCACTAACCACAACAGTGGTGAAGAGAACCCAGCTCACTAACCACAACAGCGAAGACAACCCAGCTCACTAACCACAGCAGTGGTGAAGAGAACCCAGCTCACTAACCACAACAGTGGTGAAGAGAACCCAGCTCACTAACCACAACAGTGGTGAAGAGAACCCAGCTCACTAACCACAGCAGTGAAGACAACCCAGCTCACTAACCACAGCAGTGAAGACAACCCAGCTCACTAACCACAGCAGTGGTGAAGAGAACCCAGCTCACTAACCACAGCAGTGGTGAAGACAACCCAGCTCACTAACCACAACAGTGGTGAAGAGAACCCAGCTCACTAACCACAGCAGTGGTGAAGAGAACCCAGCTCACTAACCACAACAGTGGTGAAGACAACCCAGCTCACTAATCACAGCAGTGGTGAAGACAACCCAGCTCACTAACCACAACAGTGGTGAAGAGAACCCAGCTCACTAACCACAGCAGTGGTGAAGACAACCCAGCTCACTAACCACAACAGTGGTGAAGAGAACCCAGCTCACTAACCACAACAGTGGTGAAGAGAACCCAGCTCACTAACCACAACAGTGGTGAAGAGAACCCAGCTCACTAACCACAGCAGTGAAGACAACCCAGCTCACTAACCACAGCAGTGAAGACAACCCAGCTCACTAACCACAGCAGTGGTGAAGACAACCCAGCTCACTAACCACAACAGTGGTGAAGAGAACCCAGCTCACTAATCACAACAGCGAAGACAACCCAGCTCACTAACCACAACAGTGGTGAAGAGAGAGAGAAAGAGGGAGAGAGAGAGAAAGAGAGAGCGAGAGAGAGAGAGAGAGAGAGAGAGAGAGAGAGAGAGAGAGAGAGAGAGAGAGAGAGCAAGAGAGCGAGCGAGAGAGAGGTAGAAAGAGTGAGGGAGAGAGAGAGAAAGAAAGGGAGAGAGAGAGAGAGAAAGAGGGAGAGAGCAAGAGAGCGAGAGAGAAAGAAAGGGAGAGAGAGAGAAAGAAAGGGAGAGAGAAAGAGGGAGAGAGAGAGAAAGAGGGAGGGAGAGAGCAAGAGAGCGAGAGAGAAAGAAAGGGAGAGAGAGAGAAAGAAAGGGAGAGAGAAAGAGGGAGAGAGAGAGAGAAAGAGGGAGGGAGAGAGCAAGAGAGCGAGCGAGAGAGAAAGAAAGGGAGAGAGAGAGAAAGAAAGGGAGAGAGAAAGAGGGAGAGAGAGAGAAAGAGGGAGGGAGAGAGCAAGAGAGCAAACAAGAGAGAGAGAGAGGTAGAAAGAGTGAGGGAGAGAGAAAGTGTGAAAATAGCTATCCTATCCTCTAACCGATGGCCCTTTCATTAACTACACACTTAATCCCCCTCCGTCGATAACAAGGGAATCAAATACCAACCGTGTGCTCAAGTCGCTCGACACTAAGACAACGTAGTGATTGATTTGATTATGCTAACTTGTGACTTCCACAAGCTGTCGCTATAGTTGTGGCTAATGTGTTTTGTTCGAGAAAGGGGCCCTAAAGGCCAAATAAAAGCCAATTTGTCAGAGGCAGAGTGACATTTGCATCGCAGTTGTTTACCGGTGGAGTGACAAATGAAGACTCAACATCTCGTCTTTTATGACACAGGAACTAACAGGGATTACGACATTTGTAGTACAATAGTTGGCTCACTAACACTGAAGTTTCTATGATGTGAGTTTCTATGATGTGAGTTTCTATGAATGTGAGTTTCTATGATGTGAGATTCTATGATGTGAGATTCTATGATGTGAGATTCTATGATGTGAGTTTCTATGATGTGAGATTCTATGATGTGAGTTTCTATGATGTGAGTTTCTATGATGTGAGATTCTATGATGTGAGATTCTATGATGTGAGATTCTATGATGTGAGTTTCTATGATGTGAGATTCTATGATGTGAGTTTCTATGATGTGAGATTCTATGATGTGAGATTCTATGATGTGAGTTTCTATGATGTGAGATTCTATGATGTGAGTTTCTATGATGTGTTTCTATGATGTGAGATTCTATGATGTGAGTTTCTATGATGTGTTTCTATGATGTGAGATTCTATGATGTGAGATTCTATGATGTGAGATTCTATGATGTGAGTTTCTTGTTTTGATCTGTATGGCCTCACCTGTAAGTGCAGGTAACTGCCAAAAGAATGGAAACAAAATAAATGAGCAATATAAACTTCATTGAAAGCAGAAAGTGCTTCCACACAGGTGTAGTGAGTTAATTAAGCATTTTGCATCCCATCATGCTTAGGGTCATGTATAAAAACGCTGGGCGGGCCATTATTTTGGTTACCATGGTTATGCCCCATAGAATGACAATGCCCCCATCCACAGGGCACGAGTGGTCACTGAATGGTTTGAAGAGCATGAAAATAATGTAAACCATATGCCATGGCCGTCTCAGACACCAGATCTCAACCCAGTTGAACACTTTATGGGAGATTCTGGAGCAGCGTCTGAGACAGCGTTTTCCACCACCATCAATAAAACACCAAATGATGGAATTTCTTGTGGAAGACTGGTGTCACATCCCTCCAATAGAGTTCCAGACACTTGTGGAATCTAATATGCCAAGGAGCATTGAAGTTGTTCTGACGGCTCCTGGTGGCCCAACACCTTGAGACACTACATGTTGGTGTTTCCTTTATTTTGGTAGTTACCTGTACAGTGTGGTGTGTATTTCAAAGCATTTTGACCCATAGATATCTCTCCTTTACTGTTGTAGATATCTCTCCTTTACTGGTGTAGATATCTCTCCTTTACTGGTGTAGATATCTCTCCTTTACTGGTGTAGATATCTCTCCTTTACTGGTGTAGATATCTCTCCTTTCTCCTTTACTGGTGTAGATATCTCTCCTTACTGGTGTAGATATCTCTCCTTTACTGGTGTAGATATCTCTCCTTTACTGGTGTAGATATCTCTCCTTTACTGGTGTAGATATCTCTCCTTTACTGGTGTAGATATCTCTCCTTTCACGGTGTAGATATCTCTCCTTTACGGTGTAGATATCTCTCCTTTACTGGTGTAGATATCTCTCCTTTACTGGTGTAGATATCTCTCCTTTCACTGGTGTAGATATCTCTCCTTTACTGGTGTAGATATCTCTCCTTTACTGGTGTAGATATCTCTCCTTTACTGGTGTAGATATCTCTCCTTTACTGGTGTAGATATCTCTCCTTTCACGGTGTAGATATCTCTCCTTTACTGGTGTAGATATCTCTCCTTTACTGTTGTAGATATCTCTCCTTTACTGGTGTAGATATCTCTCCTTTACTGGTGTAGATATCTCTCCTTTACTGGTGTAGATATCTCTCCTTTACTGGTGTAGATATCTCTCCTTTACTGGTGTAGATATCTCTCCTTTCACGGTGTAGATATCTCTCCTTTACTGGTGTAGATATCTCTCCTTTACTGGTGTAGATATCTCTCCTTTACTGGTGTAGATATCTCTCCTTTCTCCTTTACTGGTGTAGATATCTCTCCTTTACTGGTGTAGATATCTCTCCTTTACTGATGTAGATATCTCTCCTTTACTGGGTGTAGATATCTCTCCTTTCTCCTTTAATTGTTTAGATATCTCTCCTTTACTGTTGTAGATATCTCTCCTTTACTGGTGTAGATATCTCTCCTTTCACGGTGTAGATATCTCTCCTTTCACGGTGTAGATATCTCTCCTTTACTGGTGTAGATATCTCTCCTTTCACGGTGTAGATATCTCTCCTTTACTGGTGTAGATATCTCTCCTTTCACGGTGTAGATATCTCTCCTTACTGGTGTAGATATCTCTCCTTTCACGGTCTTATGTGATATATTGATACATCACATGCGGACTTATGTGATTGTGCAGTTTCTTAAACACCAGCGTTTCCCCAACTCCGTCCTCTGTGACCCCAAGGGGCGCATGTTTTTGTTATATTACCCCTAACACTACACAGCTGATTCAAATGAGCAAAGCTTGATGATTAGTTGATTATTTGAATCAGCTGTGTTGGGACAACAACAACAAAAAAACGTGCACCCCCCTTGGGGTCACCGAGGACGGCGTTTGGGAAACACTGGTGTAGATGGATCATATGTTTGACCTTTGACTTGTTGCCGTTTTGTCCAGCACGTCTCACCATAAAAAAAAGGAAATTGTAACCAGAGCTGGGTTCAAAATAGTTTGGAGCTAATAGAATAGTTCCAAAAGTGCAAACCCTGGACCATTTGGCGCTCAGGGAGGCTCAATCAAGCACTTAAAGTATTGGGGGGAAAACAAATACTATTTGAACCCAGGTCTACACTACAGCCCTACAAGGCAGCCAGAGAGTCAGTCAATGGGTCGTACTGCCTGGTGGTAGGGAGGTTGAGAGAGTAACTTGGCCCAGGCAGCTGAGCAGAAGAAATGGCACCAAACGCTCAGACGACACACACACTAAGTCACGGGCAGATTTACTGCTTAATTAAGCTGGGCTAGCGTAGCCACGTCCCTCTCTGTGAATTATGGGTCAGGTACAGGAACACTAGCTAAGCTACAGTATCAGCCTGCAGGCGTTTCTTACCATTAGCATAACCAGCGTTAGCATACTACTGTATTCATGGCTCATGCAGCTTACTCACAGTGATGTTGTTTACCACAATGTGTATGGGTCTGGGTTCAAATGCAGGTCGTCATGGGGGATGTGGCATGAATCAGTACACGTGAAGACATGTTATTATGATGCTAATACATTGGCACTGATGAGTACAGGAGAGCAGTGGAACTGTGAAAACATGTTACATACAGCTACTGTGAAGTAAACAATAAAAAGAAAGAAATGCTACACACCACACACACACACACACACCACACGCACGCACGCACGCACGCACGCACGCACGCACGCACACACACACACACCACACACACACACACACACCAAACACACACACACCACACACACCACACACACACACACACACACACACACACACACACACACACACACACACAACACACAACACACACACACACACAACCACCACACAACCCCTCTACACACACACACAACACACACAACCCCTCTACACACACAACACACACACACACACACACACACACACACACACACACACCACACACACACACACACACACCACACACACACACACAACACACACACACACACCACACACACACACACAAACCCCTCTACACACACACACACACACCAACCCCTCTAACACACACACACACACAACACACCACACACACAACCCCTCTATACACACACACACACACCCCTCTACACACACACACACACAACCCCTCTACACCACCCACAAAACCCCCCCCTCTAACACACACACCACACACACACACACACACACACACACACACACACCACACACACACACACACAACCCCTCTACACACACACACACACACACACAACCCTCTACACACACACACACACACACACACACACACACAACCCCTCTACACACACACACACACACGACCCCCTCTACACACACACACACACACACAACCCCTCTACACACACACACACACACACAACCCCTCTACACACACACACACACAACCCCTCTACACACACACACACACACACACAACCCCTCTACACACACACACACACACACACAACCCCTTTACACACACACAACCACTCTACACACACACACACACACACAACCCCTCTACACACACACACACACACACACAACCCTCTACACACACACACACACACACAACCCCTCTGATACACACACACAACCCCTCTACACACACACACACACACCACCCACAACCCTCTACACACACCACACAACCCCTCTACACACAACACACACACAACCCCTCTACACACACACACACAACCCCTCTACACACACACACACACACACAACCCCTCTACACACACACACAACCCCTCTACACACACACACAAACAACCCCCTCTACACACACACAACCCCTCTACACACACACAAACCCCTCTACACAACACAACCCTCTCTACACAACACACATCACAACCCCTCTAACACACACCACACACACACAACCCCTCTACACACACACACAACCCCTCTACACACACACACACACAACCCCTCTACACACACACACAACCCCTCTACACACACACACACACACACAACCCCTCTACACACACACACAACCCCGTCTTACACACAACACACACAC